>NC_069504.1:65884237-65994237 GCF_027579735.1 Bombina bombina | reverse complement strand
CTTTGGTATATTAGAGCGGGTCCCACCATGAGCCATGTCACCGAGCTGTTATTCCCTCTCTCCTTCCTGCTAGTTACCTGAAATAGTGCAGTCTTGCCGCTATTTAAATATCAATCCCCATAGAAAGGGTACATCACTGGCTGTAAAGGGTTAAAATGCTTTTATTGATTACCTGTGTCATTTCAAACTCATATCTTATGCTTGCTGCTATTAATAACTACAGGTCTGTCAGGGCAGAAAGCCTAGACTGTGTCACTTACTTGATGTACAAAGACTTATTTGCGCCACCAGTTTTGAGATTATGGCCTGGTCTCAACAAGAATGCAATTACATAAAATGTTATGCCATTCTTGTCCCCGACACAAAGACTGATGGTGATGTTTCAATACCATCACCAAACATTTGGGTCATTTAGTGTACATGACCATGGTTTGATGCAGCAGAACTTTGCTGTGCCATTACCAGTGCTAAAGTGTTTCTTGAAGTGACATCATGAACTCAAGACTGAGGACACAAAGTAAGTGACTTAGTTTAAACCTGACAAGGTTTGAAAACCACACAAACTGTATACTCTGCGGCAAGCTCCAGACTTATTTCAGGCAAAACAGGTGAGTGCAAAAAGAATTTGAAAACCCTTTCTCTGTGTTTCTCAAAATCTTGTGTAAATTCCTTTTATCAGACTTTATACAGCTTGAAACTTTGTAGGTTATCCTTCACATTACGTTTACCATCACTTCACTGCGAGGACCCTAACTGAAAACCTGACCCACCACAAATTTTCTTAAATATTACTTGAACTTAAATAGTCTACTGCTACTCTCCAAAACAATCTACACAGCAGGATCCCAGGATTCTATGTGATCCCCCACTGCAATTTCCCCCTATACATGATATTCCCACTCAGTTATATCATATACAGTATACATTTACCACAATTATTTCTTCTAAATCATACTTAAATCGTATTGACCTCCAAATAAAATGTAACCCTCCCCATAAACCTTCTCTAAAGAGTTGCCCTACTGCAATCACCAGCAACTAAATATCTCCCAAATACATATTAAAAACATATCTTATTAGAAGCCAGGTCATGTCTATAATTGGGGTGGGACAGCATAGTAATTAGATAGCGTAGCATTGCAGTCAGGGTAAGTCATATGTATTAGTGATGGGGGAGGTTGAAGTTAGGGTTAATTGATGTGGCTGCAGTTAACTGCATTGAAGTGGGAGTGGTCACACTAAGAAAAGGGCTAGATTACAAGTGGAGCGCTAATTTATTGCGCTCCTTTAAACAGGCAAATTCATCCATTTACGAGCGCGCAGTACAAAAACAGCCATTACATGTGGCTGGTTATTGTTACCCCAAGATTGCGGTAGCAATTAGCACTCTGAAAATTAACCAGAGATCAGATCTTTGGTTAACATACTTAATTTGCTCCATTGCCCCCAAATTTAAGCGTAAATATTTTTTAATAAAAAAAAATAATGTAGATTATTTTTTTTAAATCACAACACACTTCCGGGCGTCACTCACTTGCAGGGAGAGGAGGAATTAGCAGGCATAGAGAATCCACAAAATCGACAAAATCGAAGAGATAAAAGCGGCTTTATTGGTGACAAGGTAAAAACAAAATAGAGCCTTAGCTCATGATCGCAATCCGGGGTCACAGAACAGCAATGGCAGACATGTTTCGTGTGGTTCCTCCACACTTGATCACTGCTGATTTTTGCTAGTTCTGTGACCTGTTTTAAAAGCACAAGACATTCAACAATTAATCAATTAGAGAAAAAGTTAAAAACAATAAAGTTAACCCCTTCTTGCCCTGATGTGATTATGTGTATTTTTACTCCTAGAAGGCTAATACATATACCTAACCTGAACTGTAAACTGGTATATTGAATAGGCATATAGTAATTATTTATTATTAGTGATAGACTAAGCTTATTCTACATTTTGATAATATAAACCAAAAGGGACAGGAGTGACGCATAGAGTTAAACCCTTGTTATGAGTGTTACATCTAGTAGACCAGTTATGTATGTTTCTCTGTTTCTTTTTATTATATATATTTTTAGAAAAGTTTTAAATGAACAGATTCACATCACTTTCTTTGTTGATACCCAGAGGTGATCTGGTGTTCAACAGAAAGATCCATTGTGCCTCCTTGTAGTCAAGTTTGTAGATTCTGTCACCTCCTCTTTTGTGTGGAGGGACATGATCAATAGCCTGGATAGACAAAAGTGAAGCATCCCAAGCATGTTTTAATTTAAAGTGTCTGGATACTGGTGTGTCCGTGTCAGGGTCCTCAATGTCCCGAATATGTTCTAGGGCCCTGTCCTTCAGGTGACGTTTTGTTTTACCTACATATTGAATCTTGCACCCCCTACAGGTGAGGAGGTAGATGACATGATTAGACTTGCAATTTAATCCAAACCTAATGTCATATGTGCATTTAGTTATTGTTGAGGTAAAAGTAGTACCCTCTATTACATGATTACATGTTTTACAACGCTGTGCTTTACATTTATAGAACCCTATCCTATGGGGTAACCATGTTCTACTCTTCTCTGTTGGTAAATCTGAGGGAGCCACTATATTGCCAATGGTCTTATTTTTTCTTGCAACAAATTTGCAATTTTGTGTGATGTTTTCTAAATTATAGTCAGTGGTCAGAATGGGAAGACTTTCTCTTATGATGTCACATATTTTTCTATATTCTAAACTGTACGGGGTACTAAACACAATTTTATTCTCCCCCTTTGGCCTTTGCTGGACACTTTGTTTCTTGTATTTTAATAGACTATCTCGTGGTATTAAGTCCACTTCTCTCTTTGTGTCTTTTAATAGGCTCTCTGGGTACCCTCTACTGAGTAGTCTCTCCTCTAGTACTTCACATTGTTCCTCATATGTTTTAATGTCTGAACAAACCCTTTTGGTTCTGATGTATTGTCCTTTGGGGATAGCTTTTTTAACATGCCATGGATGGCTTGACTTAAAATTCAGAATTGTATTCCCCCTTGTAGGCTTCCTATAGAGGGTAGTACTAACAGTCTTGGTAGTTGTGTCTGCTTGAAGGGTCAGATCTAGAAATACTGTATGTTTGTCACTTTGTACATAGGTAAATTTTAGATTTTTGTCATTGGTATTAATGTTGTTTATAAACATCTTAGCTGTTTCCTCATCGCCATCCCACACCACCAGCAGGTCATCAATATATCTTCCGTAGTACACTATATGTTCTTTGAGGGGGTTGTCATCTCCATAGACGTGGGCGACCTCCCACCAACCCATGAATAGGTTGGCGTAGGACGGGGCAAACTTAGCCCCCATGGCCGTCCCACGTCTCTGGAAATAACACCCCCCCTCGAACATAAAAAAATTATGTGTAAGTAAAAATTCAATTGCAGTAAGTAAAAAATATTTGACATCTTCTGCATAATTTGAAAAATTGTTCAAAAAATATGTCACTGCTGCTAACCCCTGGTGGTGTGGGATGGATGTGTATAGGGATGCAACATCTATAGTGATGAAGCGATATGTGTCTTTCCATCTTAGTGCTTTCATTTGATTTAATACTTGTGTGGAGTCACGAATATAACTCATTAGTTCTACAACCAATGGTTGGAGGAATGTGTCTACTAATTCGGACAGGGGTTCAAGTAATGACCCTATTCCCGATATGATCGGGCGACCGGGTGGGTTTTTGCTGTCCTTATGTAATTTAGGGACAAAATAAAAAATGGGTGTGTATGGGTTAGCAGGAAGGAGAGTGTCTAGCTGGGATTCCTTAAAGGCCCCTGCTTGTTGTCCCAATGTAAGAATATCAGCTAATTGAGCTTTAAACTTTTGTGTTGGATTAAAGGTAAGTTTGGTATACACGTCTTTGTCATTTAACTGGCGGAGAGCCTCTGATACGTAGTATTCGCGGTCCATAACCACTACGTTCCCCCCCTTGTCTGATTCCTTTATTACAATGTTGGTATTCTCCCCCAACCCTTTTAATGTCATGTGTTGTTTATGTGTTAAGTTAAATTTGTATACATCCCTGGTAGTTTTTTCTTTTGTTACCTTTTCTGAGAGTATTTTTAATTTGTTTTCTACTGTCCGCTGAAAGACCTCTATGCCTTTGCTTCTGCTGTTAACAGGATAGAAAGCACTTTTTTTCATACTTGGTTTAAATGTTGGCGGAATTGTCTTAACTTCTTCCTCAACTGTGTTTTCATTTAACATTGTAGTAAGGTCTAATAAAAGACATTGCTCTTCAAAGGGAAGTTGATTTTTAATGTCAATTTGGTTTGCCTGTACCTCACCCCTATTGACCTGTTCGGCCGCGTCCTGGGGCTTTGGAAAATGATTCTTCAAGGTTAACTTTCTCATCA
Organism: Bombina bombina; assembly: GCF_027579735.1. Classification (NCBI taxonomy): domain Eukaryota; kingdom Metazoa; phylum Chordata; class Amphibia; order Anura; family Bombinatoridae; genus Bombina; species Bombina bombina. The sequence continues at coordinate 65,989,857 of NC_069504.1, read as the reverse complement.
TGGACGGTGCCGAACAGGTCAAAGTGGGTCGTGGGGGCAAATCCTAAGCCTAAACCCAATACCTCTACCTCTGTGGCTGTTAGGTCGTATTTGGAAAGGTTTATAACATTCTTTATGCATATTTCTTTATTTGGTTGCGTGTCTGATACCTCCCCACCATACCTCCCCTTCTGCCTGTGTCTCCCCCTACTGCCCCTTCTTGTTTTTTTCTTTTGGGTTTTGTCCCCATGCGCCCCTCGTTTTTTGACTGATTTTCACTGACTTCTGATGGATTATCTAGTACTGACATGCCCTCTAAATGTACCACCTCATCGTTGGAATCGTGCTCGGAGGTGTCAACGTCATATTCTGTTTCTGCGAATTGTACTTTTTTAATGCCTTTTTTAGGCTGTACATCCATCTTATGTCTTTGAAACATATGACGCTGACCCCTCCCTGCACTTTGCCATCTATAGACTTTATCATGTTCGTAATCTCTTTTATCCCTGGATAGTTTTTGCTTTTTAAAAGCCCAAAGTTCTTTGGTAAATTTTGACATATTTTCTTCAAATTTCTTATCATAAGTAATAAACTCTTTATCTGTCTGAAACATTTGTAAGTCTCTTTGTACCATCTTGATAAGATCAATGGACTCTCTCCTCTGCTGTTTTTTATATTCCACCAGCAGATCTATCAAGGCAAAAGAACATGTGTCTAAGATTTGGTTCCATTTTTTGATAAAGTCCATGTCTGTTACTAGGAATGATGGAAATTTCCTTATTCTTAATCCTCTTGGGATCCTTTTTTGTTTTTTGTACATTAGAAAAGTCTTTATGTCTAGGTCTAGTTTAATGTCTTTCCTCCTTAATTTATCCATCTGAAAAAACAAGTCGTCTATAGTACTCTCATTTTCTGACAGTATATCATCCACCTCTTGGTCATAGCCCTTTAACGATGCCTCCAGGTCCTTAAACACAAAACCTTGTGTGTGTTCAGTCATGTCCGGTGTATATGTTATAGCCAAATTGTAAAGGTAGTAAGTCTCTTGTCACCAAAATGAGCCTATATGCAATATGCAATTTGGTAAGTCCATATATATATACAACAATAAACAGGGTCTTTATAGCGATAAATATCCCTTTAATGAACAAACTGTTGCTTACGGTAAGTCACTGTGAACTTGAGCCACGCACTATCCTTACGCTAATACAGCTCCACGGACTAATGACTTCTCAATAGTACCCCGTATGTAGTCTTGCAGCCACTCCACAAACGTATGCTTCTAAGTATATACAACAGAAAGTGGCGCTTACCGGTCCGGGGTCTCTTCACCGTGTTCTCGAGCGGCGTGTCTTCAGCGTTGGCTCAGCTCAGCTTCTCCGTCTCACCTCCTCACTTTATTGCGCTCCTTTAAACAGGCAAATTCATCCATTTACGAGCGCGCAGTACAAAAACAGCCATTACATGTGGCTGGTTATTGTTACCCCAAGATTGCGGTAGCAATTAGCACTCTGAAAATTAACCAGAGATCAGATCTCTGGTTAACATACTTAATGTGCTCCATTGCCCCCAAATTTAAGCGTAAATATTTTTTAATAAAAAAAAATAATGTAGATTATTTTTTTTAAATCACTGTACGAAGCAGTTTTTATGGCTTAAATTAAGGATCCCAGTGAACAAACAAGGGCAGTAACTCATCAGGGGCAGTTATTAGTGACATGTGCAATTCGTTTTGGGCAAATTTACTTTTTTGCCAAATTTTAGCCGATTTGGAGATTCAGAGACTCTGAATTTCCGAATCGGCAACTTAACTAAAATCCCGAAAACAAATAAATCAGTTTCCGAATTTTCTGATCCATTCTTTATTCATATTCAGAATTTTTCATTGTTCATCAGAAACTGATGCTCCCCCACATCGCCAACACTAAATAAAACATTACATAAAGCTATTAACCCCTAAACCGCCATCCCCACATATTGCCAACACTAAATAAAGCTATTAACCTCTAAACTGTCGTCCTCTCACATCACCAATACTAACTAAACCTATAAACCTCTAAACCGCCACCCCCTACATCGCTAACACTAAATAAAACACAACATAAAGCTATTAACCCCTAAACCGCCATCCCCCCACATCACCAACACTAAATAAAGCTATTAACCTCTAAACTTCCATCCCCTCACATCGCAAGAACTAACTAAACCTATTAACCTCTAAACCGCTGCTCCCCCATATCGCCAACACTAAATAAAATCCTATTAACCTCTAAACCACCGCCCCCCCTACATCGCTAACATTAAACTGCCATCCCCCCACATTGCGACTCCCTAAATAAAAATATTAACCCCTAAACCGCCACCCCCCACATCACAACTAACTAAATTAAACTATTAACCCCTAAACCTAACAACCCTAACATTAGCATAATTAAAAGTAAAAGTAAAGTTACAATTATTAACTTACTACCTATTTAAAAATAAATTTAAACTTACCTGTGAAATAAAAATAAAGCCTAAGCTAGTTACAATATTACTATTTACTAGTGTGACCATATTGCCGCTTTAAAAAGGGACACATATGAAAAATACATGTGTCAGGGTTCTTATACAAAACTTTCTTTAAACAGCCCTGAAAACAGCCCTGACATATGTATTTTTCATATGTGTCCCTTTTTAAAGCGGCAATATGGTCACCCTACTATTTACTAACTACATAGTTAAAATATATACAAACTTAACTGTGAAATACAAATAAAACCTAAGCTTAAACTAAAAAAAAACAACTAATGTTGCATTTAAAAAAAAATAAAAAAAAATCCTAACATTACTAATAAAACCTAACATTACAAAATAATTAAAAATACAATTACAAAAAATAATAAACACTAAAATTACAAAAAAAAAAAAAAACTACCATTACAAAAAAAATAACAAACGGCTAGATTGCGAGTCTTGCATTAGGCTTAAAAAGCAGCGTTGGCCGGTCCCAACGCTGCTTTTTAATGCTCGCTGGTATTACGAGTCTTGCAGGTACAGGTGTACTGCTCACTTTTTTGGCCAGACTCGGAAATACCGCAAATCCACTTACGTCAGTTGCGTATCCTATATTTTCAATGAGACTTGCATAGCGCCGGTATTACCCGTCTGACCAAAACCCTCTCCTGTCAAGACTGGTGCCGCATTTTAAAGTCAGTAGTTAAGAGTTTTACACTACAGCGCCGTAGCATAAAACTCTGAACTAAAGTGCAAAAAAGTACACTAACACCCATAAACTACATATTAACCCCCAAACCGAGGCCCTCCCACATCGCAAACACTAAAATAAATATTTTAAGCCCTAATCTGCCGAACCGGACATCGCCGCCAGTATATTAAATATATTAACCCCTAAACCACCGCACTCCTGCATAGCAAACACTATTTAAATAGTATTAACCCATAATCTGCCGGCTCTAACATCACCGCCACCTACCTACATTTATTAACCCCTAATCTGCAGCCCCCAATGTCGCCACCACTATAATAAAGTTATTAACCCCTAAACCTAAGTCTAACCCTAACCCTAACACCCCCTAACTTAAATATAATTTAAATAAATCTAAATAAAATTACTACAAATAACTAAATTATTCCTATTTAAAACTAAATACTTACCTGTAAAATAAACCCTAAGCTAGCTACAATATAACTAATAGTTACATTGTAGCTAGCTTAGAGTTTATTTTTATTTTACAGGCAACTTTGTATTTATTTTGACTAGGTAGAATAGTTATTAAATAGTTATTAACTCTTTAATAACTACCTAGTTAAAATAAAGTCAAATTTACCTGTAAAATAAAACCTAACCTAAGTTACAATTACACCTAACACTACACTATAATTAAATGAATTACCTAAATTAAATACAATTAATTACAATTAAATAAAATTATCTAAAGTACAAAAAATCCCCCACTTAATTACAGAAAATAATAAAGAAATTACAAGATTTTTAAACTAATTACACCTAATCTAATCCCCCTAACAAAATAAAAAAGCCCCCCAAAATAAAAAAGCCCTACCCTACACTAAATTACAAATAGCCCTTAAAAGGGCCTTTTGCGGGGCATTGCCTCAAAATAATCAGCTCTTTTACCTGAAAAAAATTACAATCCCCCCACAACATTAAAACACACCACCCACACAACCAACCCTACTCTAAAACCCACCCAATCCCCCATTAAAAAACCTAACACTAACCCCCTGAAGATCACCTTACCGGGAGACGTCTTCACCCAACTGGGCCGAAGTCCTCAACGAAGCTGGGAGAATCTTCATCCAAGCTAGGCGTAGTGGTCCTCCAGACGGGCAGAAGTCTTCATCCAGATGGCATCTTATATCTTCATCCATCCGGCGCGGAGCGGGTCCATCTTCAAGACATCCGACGCGGAGCATCCTCTTCTTCCGACGGCTAAACACAGAATGAAGGTTCTTTTAAATGACGTCATCCAAGATGGCGTCCCTTCAATTCCAATTGGCTGATAGAATTCTATAAGCCAATCGGAATTAAGGTAGAAAAAATCCTATTGGCTAATGCAATCAGCCAATAGGATTGAAGTCCAATTCTATTGGCTGATCTAATCAGCCAATAGGATTGAGCTTGCATTCTATTGGCTGATTGGAACAGCCAATAGAATGCGAGCTCAGGATTAGGTTTCTTCCAGATTTGTGCAATCAGAAGCTTTTGTCGCCATCAAAATCGTAATCAGTAGTATGGGCATAGAGAGGGACCGGAGACCAGTGTGAATCAAGGCCACCTTCGGGGACAGGGACATAACAAACCCCAGGTGACAGCACAGGGTGCCCATTTTATGTAACTTTGAGGAAACATAATGCTACCTGGTGAGAAGCTTGTAGTACAATCCATAAAGTGTCATGCAGTGGATCGACACTTTGGTATGCAGGATTGCATCTATCCAATCCTCCACAGTAAGATCCGCAATCTCATTCCCACTCCACCATCTGCCTAATTTTGGACAGTTTTGAAGCATTAAGAAGAAACTGGTAGTGGGATGATAAGGGACAGATATGTTGGGTACCTACTGATAGTCTGGACTCCCAAGGTGTCAAAAGTCTGAATGGGGCTCCCAAAAATCCTCACGATTTCATTATAGAAAGCAATCTCAACAGGTCAAAACTGAATCAATGTGAAAAATAGTGGGTGTTAACCAGGTCACTGGGTGACAAAGGACTCTCTCCCGAAAAAAGGTCGGCCACTCTGAGTCGAGAGAAAGCTTATCGCACCGCAAAGCCAACCAACAGAAGGCCTATAAAAGGCCTGGTATGGAATGATATGGTGAGGGGTGAGGGGAAACCAGAGCATTATGGCGGAGACGTAACCAGGAGTTCCTGCAGTATAGGATGATTTTATTACTAATCGGAATGTCTGAAGCACAATGAGGGGGAATCCAAGCAGAGAGGTTGCAATGCGGGGTCTCTTCCCATTCCAAACATACCGATTGATCCCCACTTGATCACCACTTGGCAAACAACTGAAAAGATATATTAATTTGGGAATCTGCATCATCTTAACAGCGGCGATTCTCCCAAACCAAGATATTTTGTCGTATCAGATCCATTTGGAGTTGGGATAGGAGGACAGTTCTTAGTTAACTCAGTACTAATGTCATGAGAAAGGAACAACCCTAGGTGTTTTAAGCCAGACATAGATCATTGGAAGTTATATTTCCTCCTAAGGGACTGTAGTGTAGATTCAGGTAAGTTTAGGGGATATGCCTCAGTTTTAATAAGATTTAGTTTATAATAGGAAATACTTCTGAACCTCTCCAGGAGGTCGAATAAGGCAGGAAGAGAATCGTCCAGGTCTGTAATGAAGAGCATCAGGTCGTCGACATAGAGGGCTAGTTTCTGAGGTATGTCATGAAGTATCAGTCCTTGAATTTGGGTTGAGTTCCTAATTGCCGCTGCCAGCGTTTCGATAGTGAGGGCAAACAATAGGGGGGGAAAAGGGGCACCCCTGCCTTGTCCCATTTCTAAAATCCACCACTTCTAAGCAGAAGTCAAGACCTCTCACCCTCACTGTGGGGCAGGAGTATAGAGACCCTACTGCTTTGAGAAAGGCTTCTGGGAGACCGAATGCTCCAAGAGCGGAGAACCCATCTCACCCTGTCGAACGCCTTTTCAGCCTTCATCGACAGGGCAAGAAGGGGGATCCCCATATCTGCCGCCTCAGTAAAAATATTCAGGAGGCGCCTGGTATTATCCGGGCCCTGTCTGCCGGGATAAAACCCACCTAGTCCATATTGACCAGGGTAGGGAGAAGTCTATTTAATCTCGTGGCCAGCAGTTTTGCATAAAGCTTTATGTCCATGTTGATTAAAGAAATTGGCAGGTAGCTTTCACATAAGGAATGGTCTTTCCCCTCCTTAGGTAGAGTGATGATCGGCACCTCCAAAAATTCCGGACGTAACTTGCCCTCATTGAAGGCAAAGTTATAGAGAAAAAGTTTTATAGAATAAAACGGTAAACCAATCCGGACCTGGGGCCTTATTTAATTGAAGTGAGAATATCGCCTGTTTCAACTCCTCCTCAGATGGTGGACCAGAATGGCTCTGAGCCTCCTCCGCAGACAGGGTCAGAAGATTAAGGGAGGAAAGGAACTGTTCAATATGTAGGGTTGGAGTTTTAGCTTTTCCCAGAGAGCTCTCAAGATTGTACAATGTATTATAATAATGAGCGAATGCGCTTGCTGTGTCTTTTGGGGAGTAGACCACACCCCTCTGTGATTTGATCGACGGGATTCATCTTTGCTGAGTGTGGATTCAGAGTTAATGTGCCAGAAGTCAGTCCACACTATTGCTTTTGTAATAATACAATTGTTTGAGGACCAGAAGGTTCGATTGAACCCTCCTCTCCTCGATGGAAGTAATTTTAGACCTGATAGCTGTAATCCGCTCAGCCCTCTGCCTCGAGGAATCACCTCTGTTGTGCCACTCTAGTATGCGTAGCTCAGAGTATAATTGGACAAGGGGCTTGCCCAAAAGCTTGCGGTTTTTTTTACGCTTGTTTTATTAAATGACCCCTCAGAAATGCTTTTATAGCCGCTTACAATGTAGGGTCATCAGTCATAAAGTTATCATTGATGTTAAAGAAGTCGGTAATGACCTTGGATGCGTCTATACCAGAGGACCCGGATATCAAAGAGGGATGTAATCTCCAACTGGATGGAGAGGACCTCTGGTAAGTGCTAGTGAGGTCTACTGTTACCATATCATGGTCTGACTATGGGGATATCCGAATTTTAGGGTGAGACAGTCTATCCAGGAGATTGGAATGGCACAGTAGGTAATCAATCCTGGAATAGCTTTGGTGAGGGTTAGAATGAAAGGTGTAGTCCCTCTCAGTGGAGGATAGGCATCTCCACGAATCATACAAATTATATTGGTACATTATGGATCTAAATAGGCTAGAGACCTGATTAGCCACTTTATTTGGGGATTTATGTTTGGAAGTTTTCCTATCGATCATCGGGTCCCATGCTATGTTCAGGTCCCCCCAACCAGCAGGGTGCCTCTGCATAGTTGGTCTATAAGGGGGAGAACTGAATTCAGAAAGAGAAGCTGATTGACGTTCAGGGCGTACAATAAGGCCAAAGTGTACTGGAGTGCAAACCAGTATCAAGAACCTGCCCTCCAGATCTCTCTCTACGTGCTGAATCTCATACACCACTGATTTAAGAACCATAAAGGCAACGCCTCTCTTTTTAATGGGGTGAGATGCCGACTGACACGTACGGCACAATATCTGTGCTGTACTTTAACAGATCCAATAATGGGGGGGGGGGGTGCTGAAGGCACAATTAAGTTATTAAGTAGAGTGAATTGTACAAATAATAGGCCGCATGGGCCCAAATGGTGTGAACCCGAGCATTGAAATAAACCTTAACAATTGACATTTATTACAGCTTTCAACGTCTATAATTTGTAACATCTAGTTCCTGCATAGTGCATAACCATAACATAATGCAAAGTCATATTACATAAGAGAATACATAAGACTAAAGAAAAAAATGATATTGTGCTTAACTGTCTGTGCCTGAATTAATAAATGTTTATCAATCAATAAATGTTTTTTTCCCTTTAGCAATTAATATAAAGAAGAAAAAGCAGGTCTGATAAGATTTCAAAATGTAGCAATTAAAAAAATGTAGCAACTATTCAAGACAAAAAACTCTGTAACAATAAATACAGTGCAAATATATGCTGATCTATAAATACATAGGGAAAATAATATTCCTGATCAAAAATAAAACACACTTCACCTTTATACGGTGAAAGGTTATAGTCCGTTAGGGTGAAGGATTTCCAAGATATCCTTTAAAGATTGACAAAAGTACCTTTCAAATGTGTCCACTATGTGTTTGAATGATTCATTTACTGATGTCAGCTGGAAAATACGTTTCTCCGCTTGTGGGACTGGTTTCTCCCAGTGCAGCTTCGGATTGGTCAAAAGGATCCTTATTTGACTTGCAGTATTACCATATAAAAGAAAAAAGAAACAGAAGCGCACCAGGGCACAATTCAAGTGAAGATTTATTAATTAAAACACACACGCAACTGATAGTGTTGCACTTACGAGATTAAAAAACAATATGAGCCTGTAGATTTTAAAAAGTCTTTGAGTGTGCTGGAACAAAGATGATGAACAGTTCCTGTCAGCCGGTCTCGGTAAGTACAAGGCGTCCGGACTGCCCTTTTGTACTACCGCGATGACTGTCCACACACAAGAAGACCAGGAGCAATGTCCTATATTCCTCGACGCGTTTCCCCCGAACCTCGGTCAGGCTTTATCAAGAGGTGAATGAGTACTGGTTATTTTGGCGCTCTTCAGCTTTTTAAATGTTCCTGCTGGTTAAGCACACCCCTTTTCCAGGGCCTGCCGCGGGTGTGTCATATCCTACCCGTTTGATTGGTGGAAAGTCCGTGGCAGAAAAAACAGGAAACAATAGTAAATATTCCTTTATACAAAATATTCTATTACAAAACAATAGGGATATAAATTATCTTATCACTAATTGTCTGTCCTTAATTTGAACATTGAAAAACATAATTCAGTTGGACTGCATTCTAAAAGGATTATCCCAAAAACAATGCACGAAAAATAACTCTCATGTGCATCACGCTAACATAGTTAGGCTGCTAAACCTGCATATTAATACTTAAAATATTCTAAATAAACCTATATTATAAAACAAAGTTTCATCGAAATGGTACAATATAATAAAATTAATAAGATACATGTGAATTGATGAATATATATTAAAAACACATATTTATAAAATATATGGTTAAAAATGGCATATAAATAAATAAATAAATAAATAAATAAATAAAAGGAATACCCTAGATGTTTTTTTCCCCCTTGGAATCTCCATATTGGGCCATAACACTAACAATAGATCTTTAGAATAGTGTAACAAAACAGAACAATACCGAATATATAGATAGTTCATTATTATCATATCCATTAAAAACTACATATATGCAGCTATATCTATATCGATATTCAACCCTAATGGTTGTAATGTTTTCAATTTATAGATCCATTTAGTTTCCAACCTTCTTAAATCTAGCAATCTATTAGGTTTATTTGGTGGAACCCAATCTATCACCTGTACTTTTAGAGACTTTGGATTACTACCATGATGTTCAAGGAAATGTTTTGGTATGCTATGTGTCAGCAACTTCTCTTTAATATTATAAATGTGCTCATTGACTCTACGTCTAATTTTCCTTTTGGTGCGGCCTACATAAAGTAGGCCACACCCACAATGCAGTAAATAGACTACGTAGGTACAGTCACAGTTTTTCCTACCTATAATATTAAAAGTTTCTGTCAATTCTAAATTAGAAAAAGTGGGAGATTTGTCTACATGTGCACACATATTGCACCTTGCTTTGCCACATTTAAACGTACCTTGCCAGGTGGTCAACCAATTCTCAGACCCCTCATTATAGGTAGTAATAAAAAAAAATAGAAAGAATAATACAGAAAAATTGGCCCCTCCTAGTAACTGATCCCCTATTGAGGACAAGAATAAATGAGAAACCAGTGTTCACATATAAGAAAGGTAAAAGCATAAAGAACATATTAGCACCTAGCAAATTAAGAGAGATCAAACAACAGAGAGATGTCAACATCTCTACTACTGAGAATTGGTTGACCACCTGGCAAGGTACGTTTAAATGTGGCAAAACAAGGTGCAATATGTGTGCACATGTAGACAAATCTCCCACTTTTTCTAATTCAGAATTAACAGAAACTTTTAATATTATAGGTAGGAAAAACTGTGACTGTACCTACGTAGTCTATTTACTGCATTGTGGGTGTGGCCTACTTTATGTAGGCCGCACCAAAAGGAAAATTAGACGTAGAGTCAATGAGCACATTTATAATATTAAAGAGAAGTTGCTGACACATAGCATACCAAAACATTTCCTTGAACATCATGGTAGTAATCCAAAGTCTCTAAAAGTACAGGTGATAGATTGGGTTCCACCAAATAAACCTAATAGATTGCTAGATTTAAGAAGGTTGGAAACTAAATGGATCTATAAATTGAAAACATTACAACCATTAGGGTTGAATATCGATATAGATATAGCTGCATATATGTAGTTTTTAATGGATATGATAATAATGAACTATCTATATATTCAGTATTGTTCTGTTTTGTTACACTATTCTAAAAATCTATTGTTAGTGTTATGGCCCAATATGGAGATTCCAAGGGGAAAAAAAACATCTAGGGTATTCCTTTTATTTATTTATTTATATGCCATTTTTAACCATATATTTTATAAATATGTGTTTTTAATATATATTCATCAATTCACATGTATCTTATTAATTTTATTATATTGTACCATTTCGATGAAACTTTGTATTATAATATAGGTTTATTTAGAATATTTTAAGTATTAATATGCAGGTTTAGCAGCCTAACTATGTTAGCGTGATGCACATGAGAGTTATTTTTCGTGCATTGTTTTTGGGATAATCCTTTTAGAATGCAGTCCAACTGAATTATGTTTTTCAATGTTCAAATTAAGGACAGACAATTAGTGATAAGATAATTTATATCCCTATTGTTTTGTAATAGAATATTTTGTATAAAGGAATATTTACTATTGTTTCCTGTTTTTTCTGCCACGGACTTTCCACCAATCAAAGGGGTAGGATATGACACACCCGCGTCAGGCCCTGGAAAAGTGGTGTGCTTAACCAACAAGAAAATTTAAAAAGCTGAAGAGTGCCAAAATAAGCAGTACTCATTCACCTCTTGATAAAGCCCGACCGAGGTTCGGGGGAAACGCGTCGAGGAATATAGGACATTGCTCCTGGTCTTCTTGTGTGTGGACAGTCATCGCGGTAGTACAAAAGGGCAGTCCGGACGCCTTGTACTTACCGAGACCGGCTGACAGGAACTGTTCGTCATCTTTGTTCCAGCGCACTCAAAGACTTTTTAAAATCTACAGGCTCATATTGTTTTTTAATCTCGTAAGTGCAACACTATCAGTTGCGTGTGTGTTTTAATTAATAAATCTTCACTTGAATCGTGCCCTGGTGCGCTTCTGTTTCTTTTTTCTTACATAAGAGAATACAAATACAAATAAACCTACAGCAACAACCATATAACTTGTAAATACAGAATCAAAAAGAAGTGACACCTTCTTGGGTGTGTGGAACTGGAAATAGGGTGTATCCCTCTGCAAGTAATGATTTCCCTATTGCAGTAGCATCCCACCCTGCAATTCAATATTATAAAGGGCCCTCTAGGGTGGCAAACTATTTTGGAGTGTTAAACCACCCCCCATAAAGAGGGGACAGAAAGGGGGAGTATGGGGTCACTTAGGGGCTAGGTTGGGGCATCCTGGTGAATGGCAGGGAGGGAAGGATTTGGGCAGGACAGGGGAATCTGATTTTACCTAGTAGGGAGGAACTTGTGGTCAGTGTACCTGGAAGGGTATGGACAAGTGCCCCCCAAGAGATCAACTGTCACACTGATTTCACAATGCAACTGAATTGATACATTTGACAAATTTCAACCAAGACAGAAGTTAAATAAATGGTCATAGGGTAACAAGTTGATCCACTGTGAATAAATAATCAATTATAATACAATTAATACTTGACAATTATTAAGCAATTAATACTTGACAATCGGGCCCTCTCTGCATAGGGTTTTCAGGAAGGGTGAGGTAGGGCCTGGGGGGGGGGAGTGGCCTCATGCTGGATAAGGGAATGGGGAAAGGCCAGGACTGGATCTCTAGGTAGGGCTCAACAGAACAGAGGTTAGAGTCAAACCGATCAGCCAGTAGTTTTGTCTCATTTACAACTCTATATACCTGGGAGGAGAAGATAAATGAAGAGCCACCAACCCCCCTCCCCCAACAGCCCCACAACATTATCAGCATTCTTAACCAAGCTAAATTAAACCCATTCTAACATGCTGTTCGAGAAGGGTACCGGGTTTAGCATCCCACTCTCCATACTCTCTTGATACCGAGACCAGAATCAGGTAGGACACTAGTAGATACATCATTACTCTGAAACAGTGTACCTGGGGAGAGAAAACTGTTGCAAAACCACATAGACCCATAACCCCAAAACATTATCAACATACATAACAAACGAAACTGGAACACAGCTTGGCAGACTTTCCAAAAAGGATACAGTGTTTGGTATTTGAGATCCCTCAAGTCAGAGAGGCCCCAAGTCCATTACACAGTCACACCATTTAAGGTGCACAGTCCCAGTGTAAGTTTAATGGGGAGAGTTCCAAGAGTCCTTCATGGGGCATCATTCAACCTCCTGAGCAGAGGGTAGAGTGGTTAAAAGGGAGGTCTGTGAAGAGCCTCTGGTTTTCTCCCTGGGGGGTAGTTGTTTCCAAGGTGGGTCCTTGGGGGCTGAAGATGTAGGTCGGTCTGGGAGTAGATCCCATTTAGAGAGAAGATTTCTGGCTTGTTCTGGGGATGTTATAATATGCTGGATGTCATTCTTGGTGATGAACAGTCGGACCGGGAAGCCCCACCTGTACTTTATTTCTTTATTCCTAAGGATCCTTGTGAAGTCCTGATAGGCCATTATTTGCTGTAAAGTGTGTGGGGAGAGATCTTGCAATATCTGTAAGCTGTCAAACTTTGTGGTTTTTAGGGATCCAGAGTTAACTGCTCTCAAGATTTTTTCCAGGAATGTTTAATAGTGCAATCTCACCACCATGTCTCTTGGTTTGTTGTCTGAGAGAGCCCTCTGTCTCATCGACCGGTGCGCTCTGTTAATGAGTGATTCAGGATCCTGCAGGGAACCAAGGGCTGCTGTAAACACTTCCTGTAGGTAGGATTGTAAGTCCTTAGAGGGAACACTCTCAGCAATGCCTCTCAGGCAGACATTATTGCACCTGAAGCGGTCCTCTAGGTCTGCTAACTTTGACTCCAAAGTTGTAATTTGACCTGCCAAGCATTCTGAATATGATATCAGGTTTGCATGGTCCACTGAGAGATCCTCTTGCTTGTGCTCCAGGGAATCAGTGCACTCTCCAATTGAAGCAATATCTCTCCTCAACTCTAAACAAGATGCATCAAACCTTTTGCAGATAGACTCATGATGTGATGCTAGTATGTATTTTATGTATATATAGCCTTACAGCAAAGTAAGGGGGCGCTAGTGATAATATAGATAGTGATATTAATATATACACTTTTTGAAAATGCAAATTGGTAATTGTTTATACAATACAGATAAAAAAATAAAACAAAATAAGAGAAAACTGAAATAAAATCCTCTCAAATGAGGGAAGTCCAAATATAATTACAAAATCAAGGCAAAAATGAGTCCTTTTCAAAACCAAGTGGAAAAACCCTGTGGTGGCTGCCTCCTCCTCGCCGACTGGTCCAGGTATAACTATGAGGAATAGAAGAAAATAGAGGGGCGCCTCATGTGTAGGATCAACAGATATAAAAATCAGTAATAACAGTAGTAGAGCCAAATGGGTACTCACACACTTCACAAGCACACCAATGTGCTGGTAGTAGCAGGCTGCAGATTCAAATAGGTGTGGCAGCTCACCTCTCAGGTAGTACTGTGATGCTGAAGATGGAAAAGGAGACACAGAAAAAAGCACTACATGTGCAGACTGTTACAAATATAACAAACAATATTTTCAGTGGTACAGATGGTTACTCACATACTCCATGAGCACACTTATGTGCTGGTAGAAACAAGCTGCAAATTTTAGGCAGGTGTAGCAGCTCACCCCAGATCAGATTTCTTAATGCTGTAATCAAATGGCTCCAATAGGTAACACAAAGTCCCAAAAAGGTAGAGAGAATCTTATGTATCAGCAGGGCAGTAGGTAGGTAAAGATATCCACTCAAAGGCGTATTTCCAGTAAAATACACATATTTATTAAAAACAAAAGTTAAAAAACACAACAGAACAATTGCTGTGTTAGGTGGATAAAAAAGGGGTTAACAGTGACCCCAATAATGCAACGCGTTTCTCGGTTTTGCACCGTTTCATCAGGCATAAAATTGTATGTATTTTATCTGGTCCATCATATTGTTGTTTGCTCCCATTATATCTGACATGCTAGCCGGTAAAGATGGTGCATTAAAGCCTCGTTCATTACTTGGCTCAGAAAGACAGGTTGAGTCAGAGAGATCATCCTCTGAACCATTCTCCATACCTCTCTGGGACTGTTGAAAATGTTCATTTACTGTCCTTTTTAGGCCTGTGAGACCCTTGGGTTTTCTCTTTGGGGTCTGTGCCATTCTCCCACTAAGTTTATGTTTATGATGTGACAGCGTGGTGAGTAGAAGGTAAACCAGGTATGTGGTGTGCTGGATGATGTTAAGGGGTTACTGCACTTGTATTGCTGTAGCTTCGCTCAGGATCACTCCATGGGCCCTAGCCCTAAAACATTATTTAGCCTGCAATCATTTTATTCCCACCTAGGTAGACACCATACAGGGCAGCCATCCCCAGAAAGGCCCCAAGGCCAGATGCAAATTGTGGTGGATAGTTGTGAGCATTCTGCGAGCCTGTTCAGGGAGTACTGGTGTATTAGATAAGGAGGGTGTAGCTATGTTCAGAGGGATATCCAACTTAAATATGAGATGCTAAAGACTTACACCACTCTGATGTGGCAGAGATAGGTGTAGGAGGCACCCTATCCCCTGTGATTATCTATTAATTTAAAATATCTTTACTTTCTACTAAATATAATATACTAACTCTCTATGGTGAAACCACTAAAACCAACACAGATAAATTGTGAAATAAACTCTATGAGAGGGCCTCCATTATTTGCCAAACAGTTTATTTAGGAATCAATATATGTTAATAATAAGATAAATATTTACAGGTATATATATATATATATATATATATATATATATATATATATATATATATATATATATATATATATATATATATATATATAAATCTATTTTACAGATACAGTCCACATTTTAAGATACAGGGCAACTTTACTACACTAACCCCAATTTGTTCAATACTGCTAAAATAATCATAGGAATGTACTTAGCCATATTTCTTCAGAGTGTCAGCCATCTTTACAGCATGCCCAAGATAAAAAGAGAGAGAGAGGTTCTGGTGTTACAGTATTTTATACCCCAATTCAAAAGGGGAGTGGCCTTTCAACTGCCACTCAAGAGGCCCTTGGGAGTGTCTATAGTTCAGAGAGAAAGGTGTACCTGGGGGAAGGGATTTTAAATGTCACCACATCCCCCAGTGCAGCAAAAGGAGGAATAACTTGAATTGGTGGGCACAGGTGGAATTGCCTCTAAGGGGGGTACACCACTGAGTAGCGGCTTATGATTTTTAGTGTAAAAGAGGAGGTACTCCGTAAGTCTCTCTATCAGCTAGGACTGGTGTGGTTTGTAGCTTTAAAGGGACATTATACACTCATTTTTTCTTTGCATAAATGTTTTGTAGATGATCTATTTATAAAGCCCATAAAGTTTGTTTTTTAAAAAAATGTATAATTTTGCTTATTTTTAAAGAACATTGCTCTGATTTTCAGACTCCTAACCAAGCAAAGTTTTAATTGAATACCATTAGCTACCTTCTCCAGCTTGCTCCTGTTTGTGTAAAGGGTCTTTTCATATGCAAAAGAAGGGGGAGGGGGGAGTGTCTTATTTCCCACTTGCAGTGGGCTTTCCAACTACCTTTTCAAATGAAAGCTTCTAAGTAAGTTTTTAAACCATTTTATACTGGATTTTTGTATCAGTATCTGTGCATCTTATTCTTTATAGTAGTGTCTATTTACATGCAGTTATATGAAAATGAGTGTATACTGTCCCTTTAAGTATGTGCTTCCCCAGAATTGTATATCACAATGTGAAGGGCCCACCATAGCTATTATTTCTTGAGGGTGGGTATTTGCACTGGGATGCAGTGTCCCAAACTGTTACCGGCTCAGGGAAATGAGAAATGAGAAGGCCCCAAATCACCTAACTTCCTATGTTTCTCTAGGGCCTGCAGATCAGATTTCTCCTTGTCCCTTTGTACTACCCCTCCTGGGACCCAATTGAGGCAACCCTCTGTAGGTGTGTGTGTATGCACCTTAAGTATCACTGGCAGTTAATTAGACATGCTCCTTACGAGGATTAGTGCACCACACTGTTAGGCCTAAATCAAAGATGGTGGCCGTTCTCACCACACAGCCATAACAGATGTGCCCAGGTTCTGGGGGATGACTGTGTTCCGGCTCAAGGTGTGTACCAGAGAGTACCTGATGTCTGAGGGAGCTCCTCTATGGCCAGTCAAATCCAGGCCGGTCCCAAGGTAATGAGATCACCCTCCGTTAGGCTCCCAAGATGGCAGGCTGTCAGCGTGGGTCACAAAGTAAAAGTTGCAGTCAAACCCACTGGTGCTCTTCCCTCCTCTCTAGAAACTCTTCCCTTCAGGCTTGGCTTCTGGTTCCTTGCGGCTCCAGAACGGAGCCCTGACCCTCCGGAGCACAGCAAACCTGTTAGTGCAGAGATGGCCTGGTGGCAGCCCGGTCAAAGACAGAGTCCCTTAAAGATCCAACTGCAGTCTTAGTAGCAAGATTAATCAGGCCACTTCACCTGGACCCTGAGCAGTTCAGATGCTTTTTAAGGACTGTTTAGGGTAGCTCAATCTGTTGCTTTAATCTGTTAATTCAATAACATCCTATAACATCCTATAATGGATTCCACTCAGTATGTCTGCAGGCTTCACCCCCGTTTATTTTTTATTTTTAATGGTCTGTAAAAGAGCTGAATGCCTATACAAATGCCCTAGGTTTAGTTAGTGTTGGTATTGTGGGGGGGGGGGGGGCAGCGGTTTAGAGGTTAATAGGTTTAGTTAGTGTTGATGATGTGGGGGGCAACACTTTAGAGGCTATTAGGTTTAGATAGTGTTGGCGATGTGGGGTGTGGCGGTTTAGAGGTTAATTGGTTTTTACTTAGTTTTGGTGATGTCGGGGGACGGTGGTTTAGATAATTTCATTTCGGCATATTCTTTATGTTAAGTTAAATCGTTTTTCAGATCCATTCATTATTTTAAATCCATTCTTTATTCATATTCATTATTCTATTGTAAACTTTAGAATAGAATAATTAAAATGAATAAAGAATGGATCCGAAATAACGAATGGATTTGAAATAACAAATGGATCCGAAAAAATATTTAGCTTAACATAACTAATTTGCGGAAACAAACATTATTTTTTAAATTAATTTAACTAATTTCCAAAGCAAAATTATATATTTAACTAATGAAAATGAAACTAAACAATTTTTTTCTTTGTGCGCATGTATAGTTATTGGGCTTAAATTAAGGATCCCAGTGAACAAACAAGAGCAGTAACTCATCAGGGACAGTTATTGGGAGAGCATGCTGCTAATCTCCAGAATGTACTGTAGATGCAAAGTTCTGTGCTATCACTAACCTGTTGCAGAATCCTACTAAGCTACTACTCTTATTGTTGAATCCTCTATTGTACTGCACACTTATGACTCACTTTTATTGCCATATATATCTTTGCCTGACAAATTTGTATTGTGGTTTTCTGTACCAAGGTTACTAACGATCTTCTCTATGCTATAAGTAAAGGCCACTACTCTATACTCATTTTACTTGACCTCTTAGCTGCCTTCAACACAGTTGACCACCCCCTCCTCCTACAAACCTTTAGCTCTTTTGGCCTTTGTGACCCTGCTCTTTCTTGGATTTACTCCTATCTTTCTCACTGGTCTTTTTTGTGTCATTTGCTGGCAAATCCTCCTCTCCAATGCCTCTGTCTATTAGAGTACCTCAAGAGTCTGTTCTGGGTCCTTTACTCTTCTCCATTTATATTTTTTTACTGGGTAAACTTATCAACAGTTATGGCTTCAAATATCACCTCTATGCTCTTGACACCCAGTTCTACCTCTCCACCCCTGCTCTCTCTCCCTCTATTCTTTCTTATATCAGCGACTGCTTATCTGGTATTTCCTGGATGGCCTCACACCACCTAAAGATTAACATATCCAAGACTGAGCTCCTTCTAACCCCTCCCCCCAAGCTCTACACCGACTTCTGACTTTTCTATCCCTGTCGACGGCATCACCATTTCCCTATCGCACCAAGTCGGCTGCCTCAAAGTTACACTTGACTCAAATCTATCCTTCCTCCCCCACATCCAATCACTTTCTTCATCCTGCCGTAACCACCTAGGCAATATTTCCAAGATTTGCCCTTTTCTGAGCGCTAACACCACAAAGCAAATAATCCACTGCCTTGTTATTTCCTGACTTGACTACTGCAATAACCTACTTTCTGGCCTTCCTCTTTCCCACCTCCCTTCTTCAATCCATCCTAAATGCCTCTGTCAGGCTAATCCACCTTTCCCGTCCCTCTGTATCTGCTGCACCTCTCTGCAAGTCCCTTCTTTGGCTTCCCATTCACAGCAGAATTAAATTCAACATTTTTACCCTTACATACAAAGCTCTCACCAATGCCACTCCCCACTACCTATCCTCTCTAATAAAAAAGTATACTCCAGCCAGCCCACTAAGATCCAACAATGACCTGCTCCTTGCATCTTCGACTATCACCTCCTCCCATGCAGGACTTTTGTTGTGCAGCACCTACCCTCTGGAACATTTTCCCTCATGCTGTAAGGCTTTGCCCTAATCTTTCTTCCTTTAAATGCTCCCTGAAGACTTTTTTGTTCAGTGAAGCCTACCACCCAACTCAATAATAAATTAATTCCACTTACCTAACATTTCCCTAATCTAACTCTGCATTAACATCTTTCTCAATCTTGAAGTCTTCACCTCCTGTTTAGCAACATCCTAGCCTTCTAGATTGTAAGTTCCCACAGGAATAGGGCCCTCAATTCCTCCTGTATGTGTTTTTAAAATGTTGTCCTGTTTCTTACAAGTTTTATATCATTGTTTTATTTAAATGAATTGTACCCATGGACAGCGCTGCGGAATATGTTTGCGCTTCATAAATAAAGTATAATAATATTATGAACAGTGTTCATTACATTGTCAGACTTATCCTAATGTTTTCTCATCACACAAAACAAAAAACACTTTCATAATTTCCTTTCTTAAGGGTAGAGATCGGTCCTGGGTCTCTCCTTTATAAGGCATTCCTTCAGGACATTTCATGTCTGCTTTCAATGATGTATTTGACACTCTTGGTCATACTGCTATGGCTAAAGTGTCCATTGCTTGAGTTAAATCAAGGTAACAATCCGGTCACACAGTATGCCATCAACATACTATCACTTACGGCAGAGACTAACTGGAATCCTGAGATTTTAAAGGCAGCCTTTTGAAAAGGGTTCTCTAAAAGAATAAAAGATGATCTAGTGTTCAATGATCTTCCAGATTGCTTTGAGTAATTTATCGATATAAGAGTATGACTAGATGCTAGGCATTTAGAGAATCTAAGAGAGAGCGAGAGGAGAAGGAAGGTGTTTTCTTTCAGTCCACCTATACATCTGGAAACTTGTTTGTTCCCCCACCTGAAACTACCACAGCTATGCCACAAGAGGAATGCATGGCAGTTCTTGCTATTGAGCCATCAGAGAGACTACAGTGCAGGACTCAGGGACATTGTTTCTATTGTGGAGTGAAGGGACAGCTACTCTGGAGATTGCCCTACCAGGCTGGTAAACTCCAGGACTTAGAGTGGAAAGGAGGAGTTGGATTAAGTCCTACTGTTAAGTCTCCTCTACAGAATATTTTTCTTAATGCCTCCCTACTTCTGCTTGATATTCCTGTCCTCAATAAAGCTTTAGTTGACTCCGGTGCAGCTATCAACTTTATTGATATCTCCTTTGCCCATCTCAATGGCATTCAGAAGACATGGCAATGAGAACTAGCGCAGCTAAGGTTTATTTTTGCAGCAATTGGCAGCAAATTTAAATATATATGTATATGAATATATACATATATATTTATGTGTTAATATGTGTATATACATATATATTTATGTGTTAATATGTGTATATACATATATATTTATGTGTTAATATGTGTATATACAAATATATTTATGTGTTAATATGTGTATATACATATATATTTATGTGTTAATATGAATATATACATATATATTTACGTGTTAATATCTGTATATACACATATTAACACATAAATATATATATTTATAAGCATATATATTTATAGCGAACACACAGTCCCCATAGACCGCAATGTAAAGGCACTTTTCAGTACACCTTACAGCCACCACTTTTAACCCCTGAAAACTTTTTGGTGGTGGGTGCAGTTGGGGCACATTTAAAAAATTTAAATGGCCGGTTATTTGTTATTTATCTCACGCCCGTAAACGGACAAATCTGTCGTTTACAGGCGTGCGATATATTAGCGCTCAATTTGTAATCTAGCTCTTAGTTGTAAAATTAAAAAAGCCAGGAAAAAAAAACAAATAACAAAACAGAAATGAATCATGATGAGTAGGAACATAACATTATTGTTGAGTATTTTGTTTTTATTCCAACACTTGTACTCATATGACATATACCTTAAAATCCCTCTCATCTCTGATACAAAGGACATATTACGTATTTCAATTAATTTTGTTTGTATTTACTATTACTTAGGCAATTTTGAGTGGCTTTTTCTCCCAAAAGTATGTAAACTTATTATTAAAAAAATAAATAGAGATTTGGCAGGGCAGGTAATCTTAGGTCATCTAGACATTTAACTAAAAAATAGAAGTAAGCAAACAAGCTAACTTTGAACAAGAAAAACTGTAGATTTTCAAAGAACTAATCTTCAGACAATCATTTTTGAGATCTTTCAAAAATATTACGTTTTTATTGTTACATTCAATTGTTTATTTTATTTTAAAGTAGGATTAGTTCAATAGATACAAATGTATTGAATTCTAGCATTCAGCTACAACACAAAAGCAATGTTTTTGATTTATGAATTTCATTGTTATTCATTATAATAAGTACTGCAGAATATGTTAGCATTCAACAAAAAACATAATAAAATATTATATTAAGGATGCCTTAAATATATTACTGTGATTTATCAAAAAATGTTTTAGTGACATGACATGTTATGAACTAGAACAAACCAGCATTTCTATTTCTTAAAGGTCTATTAAAAAAGCTCAGAAGAAACCTGGATGTCACCTCAAAGAAATGTGATTTTAGACCTCAGTCCAAAGTTTTCTAAACAAATTTTAGAAAATACATTTTTGCTACCTTTACCTTAACAAATGCTTGGAAATTTGTTATATTTTAAGTGAACATTTAACTTGAAAGTGAAGACGAATAACAAAAAAGCTTTACTTAGTGAAAGAAATTTGTAGAGCTTTGTAGTGCAATGACTATCTTCCTATCTATCATCTATCTATCTATCTATCTATCTATCTATCTATCTATCTATCTATCTATCTATCTATATGTCTATCTAGTATGTCTACCTACTTTCCTGCCTGCATCTCTGTTTATCTAGCTATTGAATGGGTACAATGTGCAACTGTACCTATCAGCTGTTGAACATTAATAGAAAGTACCAATCAACCAATGAGAATCTCAAAATTAATTTAAATAGCTTTCACTTCCAATTTTTGGCAAAAAAAAAATCATCTAAATTTCTAATTGCAGTGCTTTCATTTGGACAAGTTCAATGTACATTTAAACTCTGCATTTTATGAGGTAATTAAGAATTAGGGTCTATGTTTATAATCTCAAGGCAACCCCTTGAGTCATGTGTCTCTATTTATCAAGCTGCGGGAGCTGGTTTGGAGCCCTTCCTAACGTCTTTAACTTCTAAGCCACGTCAGATGTAGCATAGTTCAAACAACTCAAACTCACTTGTTCAGGGTGACTGAAATGCCCTGTTCTAGCACAGGGGGTGGCTTTCCATGTGCAATGTTACATACCTCAATCATGGGCTGGTCTTTCTATGGTTTGATAAATGGGGCCCATGAAGTACACAATAGTACAATCAAAGTAAAAAAAATATCCTTTTTTATGGATTAGCCTTAACTCCTTGTGCTATATGGATGTGTGACTCTCTGTAATGATCATAGTTGGTGCAGAGTAGAAGCAGTGGGAGGAAAGGAGGGAGGTGAGTGGACCAGCCCAGCGGAGGAGGGGGAAGGAAGGGGCTGGGTTCCCTACAATACAGAAAAATGTGCGGCCGGGGAGACCCACGGTATAGAAAAGATGAGCTTTAGGGGAGTGGGGGAAACCCTACATTGCATAAAAACAAGCGATCGTGTAGGGGGGAGGGTGAGGGGGGCTACTATGATAGAGAAAATAAAATTAATGAATTGAAAATAAAAAAAATAAGATAAAAACATATAATTTTTTACTGGCAGACTAGATGTTTGGAGGATCAGGAAGGTGGGTGGGTGAGGAGGGTTCTCTACACTACAGAATTTTTTTTTTTTTTTATTAAATATATTTTTATTGAGGATTAGAAAACACATACAGACATTCCACTATAACAAATCAAACAGTGTAAAATTTACACATAATATGTTCCTTAGCGTAGATAATACATAATGCAAGAAGGCACAAATATGTGGACAGGAGAAAATATAATTAGTACAACATTGTAACCAGCTATCGAAACGACCACAACTTGATATAAACAGCAGAAATAGAAGAATATTATCTAGTGATAATCCTCAATTTTTTTGCCTCCTAACCAAAAATAGGGTCTCTATTGGGCCATTAACACATCAATTATAGCAAATTTAAGGAGGTTTATAAGAATATAAGGTCCCCTATAGACCTTTTGGTATTGGTTTTGCTATTGAAACTAATAAAACATGACTGTATCAAATAGAGCTTGTAGAATATTTATAATCATGCCTCATGAAGGGTAGGGGGGATATAACAGCAACTGCTATGTACAATACGATTTAACCAAAGTTGAGGGAGTTTCAAGTGGGGTCTGTGCCCCCATGCCTAATCATTAAGCTATATGATGGGGCAGCGGAGTTTGTCATGATATAAAGGGCTCATGCCATATGTACTCTATAACCTCTTCAAAGAGGGTATATCATATTCTCTATAAAGATATGCAGAGGCTTAACTTCCTTGCCCATACATGACCCATCAAAGAGTCAATAAAATTGCAGGGAGTTTAGTTTATCATTGCTACTGTGCTCTATATTATATCAGCTAATGTTTCAGGAGGTAGGCTAGATTCAAAACCTATATACAGCATATTGAACAGTCTGGGAGGTCTCACAGGTTCAGAAATACCCATAAAAATATGTTTATGTACCTTATACAGCTATAAACCTTTCATTCACATAATATCTGCAAAATAAGACATACAAATATCTCTACAGAGGATGCATACATTACATGAATAACCCTGTGTCTTGTGGCATCTTGCAGTGAAGAATATCAACTATTGCTTAATCTGACTTACCAGGGTTTCATACGATCTAAGAATTCTCTAGGGGTTCAGCATAAGCTTTTTCATACTGCCACTTACTGCTGCGCTAGAAATATAAACAAAGAAGCAAAACCTGCACTTCCCTAGTGAATGTAGAATTGTGGCCATACTCCCCTCTAGTGAACATGTCCGGTAGGCATATAGATCAAACAGTAAAAAATTGAAAATAATCAGCCTGCGCCGGAATGTAAATAGGAAGCCAACCACAAGTATGGAAATAAAAATAGAAAGTAATATATATGGGCGGCTAATTGCTGCATACCTAATTTACCCCAGTACAGCTGATATCTATTTACAACATATAAAGATAAGCCCTTACAACAGTGCCCAGCTATTAAAACTAACACATAAAAGAAATGGAGAACAATACATCAAACTGCGCATAATAGAAAATTGGCACTTATCATGTTGCTGATATAGCTAGAGGTAACTATACCTTAACACTAGACTAGGCTGTCACCTGGCATAGAAAACTAAACTAATGTGATAGGCATTATATCTTTTGGGTAACTAGGTGGCAGATTATTGATCCGGATAGAAAACATGGGCATTGACCTGGATATAAGCTATGGCTGAGGTACAAAGATAGATATAAACAAAAACAAAAAAAACAGCATTAACAGCACATTAGTTAGAAACATTGATTAAACTTAATATACAGTTAGTCTGCAACTAGTATACGACTATAGAATAGGTTAGAAGGTAAGGCTAACGACTAACCAACCCCCTTCTTGAGGGTAATGCATTTTCTGAAAAATACGTTGCAACTGTCAGATTTCAAAAGCATCATCTCACACATAGCGCAGGACATATGAAGTACATGATCAGAATATACTCCACAAACAAAATAGCGCTGTAGGGCTGTCTCTCTGCTGAGTTTCTCAAAATGAGCCGCACTCTGATATAGTCTATCTGGAACAGTACAAAGAAGACTCAGGCCACTTGTATATAATTTAGTCTCCTGCGGTGTAGTATTAACTGTGTCCTGGAAATGTGTGGCTCCTAGGCATAGAATCCTCTCTGTATAGTCCTCTGACTCACCATCCAAATATAACTGATCATGTTCCCGAGGATCGGCCGCCTCCTCTGGGCCCAAGACAGCAGTATAGCCAGACAGGGACGTCTCTTCAGCAACTTCTCTCCTCAGAGCCGTAGATAAATAGCTGAAATTAGCAGCTGTTCCCAAGTAGCTCTCTCCCCACACACTTCTGTACTTACTATGCGCAGGTTCATTTGCCGAGAGTCAGTGGGCCACGAGGTCTTTCGCCCCCTCCTATCACTGGACCCTGGTGTCGCTGCTCCAGTCACACAGTCCTTAGGCAGACTATCAGTCCATATAGTACCAGAGAGTATGGGTCTAAACGAAATATCCAACTGGTCATAAAATTTGCGCTCAAAGTCATCCAGGAGCGTTTGGACTGCACTATAGAGTCTCTCCATGTTTGTTAGTTACACAAGTGGAAATAAATCAATGCCGTTATGTAACAGTAAAAAATGAGCACCACACAATGGTATCTGCGTACCTTGTAACCCAGTTTCCTGGGGGGGTGTAAGCGGCAGCCTTCGCCACACAAGTCTCTATCCACAAAGCATGAATGGCCTAGCGATCAGTGTGCATGAATGGCGCACTTGGAAAACATAGGTCAGGGCGTCAATCTTCTGCCTCTGCCAAGTTAATCAAACACATGAGTAGTTGCAGGGACCCAATAATGAAAAGATAGTAGTTGAAATCTCTTAACTTTATAGTTAAATAGGGTCCAAATAAGAAACCTTAGACAGGAGCTTCATGCAGACACGTCTGGCCGCTCCAAGCATAGGCTCCGCCCCCTACACTACAGAAATTAATAAATATTAAAATAAAATAAATAAAATCTCTCTAAACTACATACTGACGTACTATCTGTCAGTAACTAAGATGGTGGTGACAAGTGGGGGTAGGTATCAGAGGGTGGAAGGTGTCCGGTGGGAGGGTAATCTCTACAATGCAGCAAAAATGAGCCTTACAAGCTACCTGATTAATTCCTTCACTGCCAGTAATTTCAGAAGTGTGGTACTCAGGTGCAATTAGCGGCATTCTAATTGCCCAATAACTATGTTAAAGCCATGCACATTACAATTTCAGAATAAAGGGGACCGCAGAAAAGATTTTAAGAGATTTGTCTTATGACTGCAGTAGTTGTGTGCAAATAATTTCAATGAGAAACCCAAAGTTTGTTAAAAATTGAAAAATGTAATGATTTTTTTTTTATTATTATATTTGCTGGCCAAATAGTGGCATCAAATATACCAAATTGGGCCTAGATCAATACCTTGGGTTGTCTACTTAAAAATAATAATAATAATAATAATAATAATAATAATAATAATATATATATATATACAGTATATTTAGGTATATAAAAAAAAAAAAACAAAGGCTAAATTTCTGTTTAAACTAAGTGATAGCAAAAATGCTTAAAAATCTTTTGTTTAGGACCCTGGAGCATTTTCTATTCACTCTGATAAATAACTCAAATTGTTCTGCCATGATTCATTTGACTGACCAGCTAAGCAGTAAAGATTAACAAATGAGAGCGACACAAAAATTTAGAGTGACCTTAAGTTAAGTGTTTCAAGGCTAGAATAAAAATATAATAAAACATGTAAAATATATGTTTACCATTGAAATACATGTATACAAACTATTTTAATTGATATGGTATGTGACAAAGTGTTTAAATGGGAAGGGTGCAAAGGTTTATGTATGTAAGTACACATACATACAAATATACACATATACATATATAGTCCTTTGAGCCCGTCCCAATAAAACACCTTGTCAAGACCATATTAGCACAACTTTTTGTTTTTCACTATTTAAAAAAGTTTATATATATATCAATATTGAAAGTTTTTGTTCTTTGTTCTATCTATCTATCTATCTATCTATCTATCTATCTATCTATCTATCTATCTATCTATCAATCAACTATCTATCTGTCTATGTTGATTATCTATCTCTGTTCATTATCTATCTATATATCTATCTATCTATCTATCTATCTATCTATCATCTATCTATCTATCAATCAACTATCTATCTGTCTATCTCTCTCTCTCTATCATCCATCTATCTGTCTGTCTGCCTATCTATCTTGGCTTGTAGGAAGATAGGGTTCATATTTCAGAATTAATTTAATTAATATCATGGATCAAGGCATATCATGTGCTTTACTGCATACAATATGTATCTGTATTTTGTTTGCTTGTTTTTTATTACTTTTCCACATTGTTACATATTCTTGCTTTCTATAGGCAGAAAACAGGTAGAAGGACCCAATTAAGGGGTTTATGATAGCACTCTTCCCTATAATGTATTGCATATACAGTAATTGAAAAACACAATGTACATAAAGTCAATAAATGTGTATGATAGTTTTAAAAATTAACTTTTAATCACTATTAACATTAAAATGTTTAAAGAGGAAAATCCTCTAAATAGACTGAGGTTAACCCTGCACAACCACCTCCCTGTTTCTTGGCCGATAACAGCTTGACGTCGGCTTCAGGTGACAGGGGTGGAGAGCAGAAACCGAGTCTTAAAAATAGAATAAAAATAGTGCAAAGAGGTGCACTATAAGCCCACAGACACATTTCGGCCTGATGACCGGCCTTTTTCAATGTGTAATTTGGACAAACCGAAGCCCGGGTGCCAAAATAATGTGTGAGTGGGGTTTCAATATCCAATCATTAGCCGTATTAGTTCCACACCCCTTGGAGGGCCAATCAGACGCATAGTTTGTTCAAGATAGGTGTCTACTCATGCCTTATACTGATTGGTTCCAGCTTATTATGCTACGTAACACAGTGGGAGGATGTATGCGGTAGCTGTCAAATTCTCATATACTGTATATTATTGAGAGGCTCACATTTGTGTGTTTTACAGGACAATTAATGCGTATGTTGTTCTTAATTCCACTACTGACAGCAAATATAAAAATATATTCGATCACATTGGAAATTGTTATCAGAACTAAAAATCAGATAATAGTCCTTAATATATACTGTACATTACGATATTGTATACATGTGTGGATTAACGATTATAGTTAGCGGTTCTGTGAATGTCCTAATATTAAAGATTCATTGGGCCAAAGCTCATGTGTGATTATTAAAATATTGAAATTACTCATTCCGGTATTGAGTGGCACTCGGCAAATGGGTACAATTTAGATATACATATTAGAAATGCAATTTGTTTTAAGACAGAACGGAATAAATATATCAATGTGATGTCTAACAATGATATCAATATATCTACTGATAAATGTATTTCCATATTAAAGTAGTGTCAAGTTGATATTGGGATGTCATACATGACATCAAAATGTATATCTCAATAAGACTTGTGTATATTTAGTTTTGTAAACCCGGTGCATTTAAAAGTATATATGTACGAGACTCATGATATACAATTAGGGTATCTTTCACAAGTACTCCCAACTTTATTACCTAATAGTACAGTGCTTTAGCTGATATTGGAAATCTATTAATATCAAGTTTATATACGTAGATACATTTTACATAGACTGGATAGTCTAGCGTTATGCATTTAAAATTATTCTCTCATCATAATCAAGTACTATTAAAATTGCTGTACATTACTTTAATTTAATGTGTCACAGCATTTTGTACATTGTCATGCATGGTACATAAATTGTATATCAAGATACTCATTTTGGACACAATTATTTGAGAGGTGACTTTGCAATTACAGCCTATATTGTAACATACTTTAAAGAAAGACCCAATAGTTATTGCTTCATTCATTTCATGAGGCATAACTGTATTTAATTTAAAGATCCAGTTAGATTCTTTCTTTAATAAAGTTTGTTCTGAACTGCCTCCCCTGATACCAGATTTAACCTTTTCTAAACCCCAGCATTTGAAAGTTAAGGGTTTACCATTATGATGTTTCAAAAAAATGCCTTGCAACACTGGTTATTTGTTTGCCTTTTTCTATGCCCTTTCATGCATTGCGGATGCTACTCAAATGTTTCATCATTCTAGTGCCTAGCTTTCTAGTAGTCATTCCTACATAGAGGCACTCACACAAACAAGATAAGCAATATATTACATCAGTGCTTTGGCAGTTTATGTGTGTTAGGATCTTCCATTTTTTATTGAATCTATCAGTTATCGATTCTTTTTTGCCATGTATTGGCAGATCTTACAGTGCCCACTTGGAATGGAACCTTGAAAGATAGGTGCTTTATTGGCATTTGTATCAAAGTGGCTGGTGGTTAGATTATCAGTAAGGTTTTTGGCCCCTCTAAATGTAAAGGCCGGTCAATCTGGTAGTAGTTTATTTAGTTCATCATCACTCTTTAAAATATGCCAGTGTTTTTGAATGATTTCAGTTATTTGTACCCTCTGACAGTTAAAAGTGGAAATGAATCTAAGGTTGTCTGAAGATGTAGGCTCTTTAGGTTTAAAGAGATCAGATCTATTTTTCGACATAGCTTTTTGGTACGCTGTAGCTGCCTTTTTAAAAGATTCCTGTGTACTGCAGTTTCTCCTAATTCTTAAATATTCTCCATAAGGAAGACCCCTAATAGTAGAGGGGTGATGATGACTAGAGGCATTTAATATATTGTTTGTAACTGTTGGTTTTCTATATGCCTCTGTAGTCAATCTATCTTGTATCTTATGGATTGTTAAATCTAAGAATTCAACTTTTTCAGCACTGCTATGATAAGTCAGGAAAAGGCCAAAAGGATTGACATTTAAAGTTTTGAAGAAATCCTCCAATAAGGTTGCTGGACCCTCCCATATAAATACAATATCATCAATGTACCTGGACCAGTGGGAGATATACTGTGTGTAGTTGGTTAGGGAATCATGGAATACCACCATCTCCTCCCACCAGCCCAGGTAGATATTTGCATAAGTTGGAGCACACGATGTGTCCATGGCAGTTCCACAAATTAGTAGGAAAAATTTGTCGTCAAAGACGAAGTTGTTGTGGGCAAGGACAAATCTTAAGAGTTTAATAATAAATTATTCTGTCTCCTTATCCATTTATTTGTTTTTATCTAAGAAATGGCTAACTGCTCCAGATCCCCATTCAGTTTATATACTCGTATAGAGTGACTCCACGTCACATGTAACTAATATTGAGTTCTGCGTAATCTGAACATTTTGGATCTTATTGAGAATATGCATGGTATCACATGTATATGATGGGAGGGCCTCCACTATGTATCTTACACATGCATCTAAGTACCTACTTGCTGGCTCTGTGAGAGACCCAATCCTGGAGACAATAGGTCTACCCAGTGGGCAGTTAATATTTTTATGTATTTTAGGTAGTAGGTATAATGTGGCTACCTTGGGATTCTCCATCAATAAAAATGTATGTTTTTTTGTGTCAATAATACTTTTTTGAAAGAGCCTCATTTATTCGCTTTTTATAATTTTCCAAAAATGTATCTGTAGGGTTACCCAACAATCTTTTGAAATTATTTTGATTGTTAAGTTGTTTGAGGACCTCAATTACATACATTCCAGTAGGCCAAATGACTATATTCCTACCTTTATCACTATTTTTGATTTGTACATCATTCCAATTAGACATTTCTCTGATAGCTTCTGATTCTGCTCTTGATAAGTTTGATCCAGCTAATAGTTTGGATTCATGAATTTACAAAATGTCATTGCAAACTAGGTTGAGAAATGTCACTGAATGTGGTATAATCGTGCCGGGTGGAATAAACTGTGATTTTGGTTTGAGGGTATTTTGCCATCTATTGTCAGTGGATTCATTGGAACTTAACTCCACAGACTCATTTGAGATGCCATCCGAGTCTCCCAAAAGAGTAATTAATTCATTTAGCGCTGAAAAGTCAGCTTGAGATGGTGTGTTAGATCCCTCCTTATTACAGAAATACTTTTTGAGTAGAATTTTCCTCACAAATAAATGTGTGTCCTTGATAGCTTCAAATGTATCAATTTGGCTTGTGGGTACAAAGGATATACCTTTTTGTAGTGCAGAGATATGTGTAGCAGTAAGTGTTTTATCAGAAAGATTGATAATGTTAAAATTTGTATTATTCAAATCAGATATACCTAGTTCTTTTTGTGGGATTGGTTCTTGTAACCATGAGACTGTTTTTTTCTGGCTGAAGCCTACCTGATGTCTCGTACCTGGTCGGCTTACCCCTACCCCTCCTAGTTCTCCTCCTAAAGGGACAATACTTAGATTGATGTGAGGTTTAGTTTTATTATTAAGTATGGATTTAGGAGTAGTGTCGCCATCTGACAGTATCATACTCTTTGTCTGAGATATCAGAATCCAGGTGATTAAAATATATTGAACTCCAGGTATAAACTTTCCCATGGTCATAGTCATTCAAGTCTCTATCAATTTTTCTCTCCTTTTTATCGGAGATGAATTTTGCAAATCTTTCTACTTCACTTTTAGTTTTAATATAGGACTTTTGAAAATCTTCTTTGGCTTTATATTGTTTTAACTCTTCGTTGACTTTTTTAATTTCTTCAGTAATATCTTTATGTTTTTCAGTCTCATGTTCAACCAAGTTTCCTATTAATTTTAGGGAGCATTCAGTTAAAGTGCCCTCCCACTTAGTTTTAAGTTCAGGTTTCAAATCACTAAAGAAGGGAACATTTTAAGGCGTAGTTCTCTTGGTATTACATTATTATTGTGGTAAAAATTAAACATGCCTATGTTCCATTGTCTTTTAATTTGTTTCTTCCTGATTCTTTTTAGGTCTTTTAATGGTTGATGCCATTCCCCCGTATTATCTATTTCATAAACACTTTTATTTTTATGTAAGATTAGTAATATCATCAGACCATCTCTGCATCTCTGCCCCTAGATTAAAGGTCGTCATTATATAAGAATGAAAAGTTTGTATATATTGTGCTCTAGTAGTGAGAAATAGCGGTGTTTGGAGGCTCCCCAGGAATGTGATATTAAGAACAATGTACGCATTAATTGTCCTGTAACACACACAAATGTGAGCCCCTCAATAATATATATGAGTATTTGACAGCTACTGCATACATCCTCCCACTGTGTTAATTAGCATAATAACCTGGAACCAATCAGTATAAGGCATGAGTAGACGCCTATCTTGAACAAACTATGCGTCTGATTGGCCCTCCAAGGGGTGTGGAACTAATGCGGCTAATCATTGGATATTGAAACCCAACTCACGCAGTATTTTAAGAGGTGGCACCTTGACTTCGGTTTTTCTGAATTACACTTTGAAAAAGACCGGTTACCAGGCCAAAACGCATCTGTGCTTATATTGCACCTCTTTGCACTATTTTTATTCTATTTTTGAGACTCTGTTTCTGCTCTCCACCCCTCTCACTTGAAGCCGACGTCAAGCTGTTATCGTCCAGGAAACAGGGGGTGGTTGTGCAGGGTTAACCTCAGTCTATTTAGGGCTTGTTGGGTGCTATAATAAGTTAGAGGATTTTCCTCTTTAAAGATTTTAATGTTAATAGTGATTAAAAGTTATTGTTTAAAACTATCATACATATTTATTGACTTTAGGTACATTGTGTTTTTCAATTACTGTATATTCAATACATTATAGGGAAGAGTGCTATCATAAACCCCTTACTTACCTCCTTCTACCTGTTTTCTGTCAATATATTACTGAGGGGGAAGAACCAAACTTTCATTCAGTTTATTATTCCCTATCATTACTATTACTAGTGCCAGTTTGTTTTATTCTTAATATGCTTTCTATAGGCAACATGTAAGGTTCTCATGTACCTACTCACTCTATTACTAATATGTAATCATGCACTCATTGGAACTTCCCAAAATGACAAGCTCTAGATATCTTCATATTTGCAGAGTTTTCATTTATTTAGCAAGATGTCTTGAAATGTAGACATAACATTCCCCTGGGTTGTGTAATCTTCGCTTACTAATAGGTAGCTTAAGATAAGTATTTACCAACACATTCTTTGGTGTCTACTTGATCACTGTCCCTACTCCTCCTTAAACATCTGACTACTAAGTAGCCATTTCTTTGCAGAAGAAAAACAGAACCATCAGAGAAAAATAAAGAACTTAACTCAAAAATAGCTTAATGTCTGATATAATTATTGAAATTTAAATTAAATGAATGTTCTTATTTGATGGTGTTTTATTTCTCTCAAAACCTTGACCCTCTGATTTCATTATTAGTGAATACTTCTATTATCAAGTGTAGAACATATTGTTGAAAGTAGCATACATGTTTTAAAAGCATTGTACCAAAGAGAACTCAAAGTTCTTAAGCTCAGCAATTGGAATAATAAAATTTAATGTAATTAAAATGGATTTTAAAGAAAAACAACATATTGGAACAGTCAGAACAGATGCTGGAACATTTAAATTAGTAACCCTCAAATGAAACACAGTGATCTTTTTTCTCTAGGGGAAAATAGAATAATGTATGCCCTGTATGAGACTTAAAAATGATTATTCACACATTATATGAGGTAGATATACTTTTATAATGACTGTATTTTGGATGGCAGTAGGCTGTAATAGATTTCCATGTTCTGTCTTGTATTTGTTTAAGCATTAAGATTTAGCTAAACAAAATACGAATGAAGAAACCAATAGGTAACTCAGTGGGGTGTTGGGTTCTTGTCTTAGAAATCAAAATTTTCTAAGAAAAATAACAATATCAACAATAGCAGTCTGTGTGATACCACTCAATACTTTTCAACTGGGTCAATCAGGCTCCTTTTATGCTTTTATGCTTTTTGTTAAACCCAGCTGGTGAAATCATTTTATGAATAATAAGAGATTTCCTTAATTGTTTGTCAGATGCGGGACCCTTCTGTGTTTAGTGGGCATGCAAAACTGATAAGTAGCTACATAGCTATATTCAACCAGCTCACTAATGGCTTTAAAATGCAACTGAATAATGTTCTACCTAACAGGACAGAGATTAAAAGGTAGGTAGCAATAATGAATTGAATTAGTGGGACACTTGCTAGAGTTCCAGAATATACAGTTTAAAGAGACATTAAACACTTTGAAATTCTAATACAGAGGCATAGATTACATGTGAAGAAAAAAAAATATTATCAATCTTGTGCACTCGAGTACAATCAATGGGGCCCATTTATCAAGCTCCGTATGGGGCTTGATGCCCCGTGTTTCTGGCGAGTCTTCAGGCTCGCCGAAAACACAAGTTATGAAACAGCGGTCTAAAGACCGCTGCTCCATAACCTGTCCGCCTGCTCTGAGGCGGAAGACAGACATCGCCAGAAATCAACCCGATTGGATACGATCGGGTTGATTGACATCCCCTGCTAGCGGCCGATTGGCCGCAAATCTGAAGGGGGCGGCATTGCATCAACAGTTCACAAGAACTGCTGGTGCAATGATAAATGCAGACAGCATATGCTGTCTGCATTTATCGATGTGCAGTGGACATAATCCGCAATAACGGATCATGTCCGCTCGCACAGTGATAATTCGGCCCCAATAATGCTTCTATTTTTGCACTTATATTGCAAGTCCAAAGTTATTTTGTATCACTCGATCACTAGTCAAGGCCGCAATAACACCTATATGTCCGATAGCATTGATGTGTTAAAGGGACATGAAACCCCATATTTTTCTTTCAGGATTCAGACAGAACATGGGATTTTAAACAACTTTCCAATTTGCTTTTATTGTCTAAATTGCTTCATTCTCTTGGTATCCTTAGTTGAAAAGCATATCTAGATAGGCTCAGGAGCAGCAATGCATTACTGGGAGCTAGCTGCTGATTGGTGGCTGCACAAAAATGCCTATTTTCATTGGTTCACCAGATGTCTTCAGATAGCTCCCAATAGGGCATAGCTACTCCTTCAAAAAGGAATACCAAGAGAATGAAGCAAATTGGATAAAAGATGTAAATTGCAAAGTTGTTTAAAATCACATGCTCTTTTTGAATCATGAAAAATAAGAAAAAGTATAACGTGTTTTATGTCCTTTTAAGTCCCTCACATAATAGACTTCTATGGGGGGTGCATAGTAAAATTCATGTTGGATTTTGCTGAAGCGCAAAGCCAATAGTTGTATGAATATTGTGCCCCACCGTGTTGAAACCTACAATGTCCTCTTATCTTCTACTCTGTTCCTGTGCTGAATAAACATGATTGTTGAGTCATGTTCTTTGAGCACCAATACAGCTGTGAAGGTTTCCTTATTAACACATCTGCCGTGAATAATGTTGGTTTTAGATTCATTTTAAATTGATTTATTAAAAAATTGTTAGAACATTTATAATTGCTGCTTTTATATGCCATATAAAATATGTATTTCTCTTTATTCAGTAAATATTCAGTTTATATTTTTAAAACAACTTTCTATATTCTCTGATGAGTCAAATAAATTAAAAAATGCATCTTTCTTTCTACCTAATCTGTTTCTCTGTATGTACCTCTCTGTTTCTATAACCTTGATACCTAGAGTGATTATAGAACAAAAAAAATAAAAGAAATGCTTTAAAAAAACATAAAACAGATAGGAAAGACAAGGATACAAAAAATATACCGGAACAAATGCAATAGAGAAAGTGTCACATATTTAGAGTAATCAACGAAACAAAACACAACCTCATCAAATTATAATAAAGATAATAGACATGAAAATTGTCTCCAAAATTGCATACATGGCAAAGCAATCAACATGTATATTGTTTTAAAGATTACAGGTATCATTGCATTATACTTAACAAAGCTAGCAGAAATTATTTGCAAATGTAATTAAGTCTAAAATTGCTCTCTTAAAATACAATTCAATTCATGCCCAAATTGTCTTAAATCAATGTGCCACTTCCAGATAAAGAGGAATCTAACACACGAAGCAAGGTAGATGTTTTATATTTGTTGTACAACTTGAACACTTTCTCTACAAAACTATATATCTTAGTAATTGCTGGAGTTTTGTTAAACACTTTCAGATCAAAACCAGAAGCTTTCACGTAAAAGAGAAACAAATTTTTGTTGCTAAATATATTTCTAGTAAAACAGCATTTTTCGTATTTGTAAACATGACTCATAAGTAGAGGATTCTGTAGGCATCTTAGAACCACATTAAAACCAAAACTTCTTTTTTTGTTTTTTATTTCTTTCATGATTCAGATAGAGGGGTCGATTTATCACGGCCCGAATGGCCCATATGATGTCGCTGCACTTCGATAAATCGGCCCCAGAGCATGCAATTTTAAGCAACTTTCTAATTTACTCCTATTATCAATTTTTCTTTATTCTCTTGGTATCTTTATTTGAAAAAGCAGGAATGAAAGCAATTTTGGTTCATGGAGCCGGACCATTTTTGCTGATTGGTGGGTGGCTGCATTTAGCCATCCAATCAGCAAGCGCAACCCAGGTTCAGAACCTAAAATGGGCCGGTTCCAAAGCTTTCATTCCTGATTTTTCAACTAAAGATACAAAGAGAATGAAGAAAAAATGATAATAGGAGTAGATTAGAAAGTTGCTCAAAATTGCTGCTCTATCCGAATCGTGAAATAAAAAAAATTTGCGATTAGTATCCCTTTAAATATATTACCAATTAGTTAGTTGCCACAATATGCTACTGATTATTTATAAATATGACATTCTGGGATCTAAAGAATATGTTTTAAACATCTTTTGGAGTGCCCTTTTCTATACCTGCAATGCTTAAAAGCAGTTCAGAGCAGCATTGCATTTCCATAAGGATGTCTGTGTCTAAAATGGACAGTTGAAGCAAAAAAGATGGGGCATTGTGAATGTGTAATTCATTAGTATACATTTCCCAGATTCCTCTGCTCTAGTACAAAAACTGGTAGCTAAAAGTTTTCTGTGGTGGGTGTATCCTATTATATAAAAGGCCAAGTGTAATTGTCATGCGCAGTAGAGACAGCAGGAGGACAAACACACCTGGCCTTTGAGTCCCCACCTGATCTGCGGTGCGGGCAGAAGTGGACATGGCCAGGAGTGAGCGATTCGTGGCCGGGCGTGAAGGGGGCGGGGCCGGGCACAGTCGCGCACACGAGATAGAGGGGGGAGAGATAGAAAGAGGGGGAGAGAACAAAAGAGATGGGAAAAAGAGCTAAAGATAGGATAAGAGAGGGGAAAGAGCAAGAGACGGGGGAGAGAGAGCAAAACAGAGGGGGAGAGAGAAAATAAGAGGGGGACAGAGAGAGAGCAAAAGAAAAGGGGGAGTGAGAGCAAAAGAAGAGAGGGGGAGAGAGAGAGGGGGAGAGAGAGAGAGGGAGAGAGAGGGGGGAGAGAGAGGGGGGAGAGAGAGGGGGCGAGAGCGGGGGGAGAGAGAGAGGGGGGAGAGAGAGAGAGGGGGAGAGAGAGAGGGGGAGAGAGAGAGTCTCACCCTGTAATTGTCCTATTTCTGATGAGGGGAGCTAAATAACCCCAGAGTAAGCCACACATAAATGTAAGCAGCATGTGTTCCACACAGTGCAGGGCACACAGCAGGATCACTGACAGGCTTGCATTTAGTGTATTGTAGGAAGTTTTACTGCCAATTACTAGAGGATCTTACTGTCACTCTAACCAAACTGTGCTCTAGCTCCTCCCACCAACAGCATCAGTGTTTACTGAAGCGTTTTGGTTCTCTGTCCAGGGGGAACTTAGTTCCTCCTGCAAAAATAGTGCAGGAACTCCGTTCCCATGCGTTCCCACTGGACTTGACCCCTGATTCTAGGTGAGCTTAGGAGAATGCATAACTCTTATTTGGCAGAAGTGTTTACAACAATGCTTATAGCAGTGGTATATCTTTTTCTATTGGCTGATTTGAATTTGAACATGCAAATCAGCCAATAGGAATGCAAGGGTACCCCAATATAAAAGGGATACATTGCATTCAAAATTCAGTGGCGGCTGGTGGCCGCATGAAGAGGACCTCCGTGTTCAAGGTTGCAAGATGAGGACCACTGCCGCCACCACCAGGATGAATATATGAAGATGGAGCACCAGCAGGAGGAAGATAGAGGGCCACCGGAATGAAGATGGAGTGCCGCCACTACATCTTTGGTGAGTACCATGTTGGGGTTTAGAGGTAGTTTTTTTTTTTATATGTTTTTAGTTTTTTTAAGATTAGGCTTTTATTTTTATTTTTTTATACTGGCAGCAATGAGCTAAATGCCTTATAAGGGCAATGCCTAGCCAAATGCCCTTTCAGGGCACTTTGTAGATTAGATTTTTTTTAGATAGTTTTTTATTTTATATTGGGGGGAGTGGGTGTTAATGTTAGAGGGTTGGAGTGTATTTTTCTCTAAAAAAGCTTGATCACTTTAGGGCAATACCCTGCAAAGGGCCCTTTCTAGAAACGTTTTTTTTTATTTTGGGGTGTTTCTTGGGGGTATTAGAATAGGCATAAATATTTTTTTTATTTTTGGTAATTTCTTTTTTACTTTTTGTACTTTTAGGGTTTGTTATTTTTTGTAATGTTCGATTTTTTTATTTTAAGAGGTAAGATTAGATTTTTTTTATTTCACAGGTAAGTTTTTATTTTTTAATGTAGTGTGAAGAGGTAGGTTGCAATGTGGGGGTGGTGGTTTAGGGGTTCATTTCATAGTGTAGTGGAGACTTTATGTTGGGCTACGTTGCGGTTTAGGCATTATTAGAGTTGGGGTCTTATGGAGATTCGGGTTAGCGTGCAAGTAGGGTGTTAGGAGTTTTTTTGCACTTTTCTGCTCCATTGACTTCTTTGAGGCAGTAGGTTATCGTGCGAGCGATATTGTAACTGCACTTGTGCAAAAGGTTTACCATTAGCGCAGTTAGCGCTCTAGCAAAAACGCTAGTTAGAGCTCCACTTGTAATCTAGGTCTATATGAACTATGACAATATTTTTGCGGTCATCTGAAATTTTGTAAATAATCTCTCTCTATCCACCTACCTGTTTGTGTGAGTGCAGCACTGCATATATGTGTGTATGTTTGTGTGTGTATATATATGTGTGTATGTTTGCATGTATCTATGAGTTTGTATGCATATGTGTGTGCGTGTGTGTGTTTATGAGACTGCATGTGTGTGTGTATGTACAGTATGTGTGTATGTGTATGTACTGTATATGTGTGTGTATGCGGTGTGTGTGTATGTATATATGTGTGTGTTTATGTATGTATGCATATGTGTGTGTATGTGTGTATGTGAGACTGCTTATGTGTGTGTACTGTATGTATGTGTGCATGTGTATGTACTGTATATGTGTGTGTATGTATATATATCTGTGTGTTCATGTTTATGTGTGTGTGTGTCTGAGCATCTGTATGTGTGTAAATTTGTATTTATGTGTGTGTATGCAAGTGTGAGTGTATGTACAGTATGTGTGTATGTACTGTATATGTGTGTGTATGCGGTGTGTGTGTGTATGTATATATGAGTGTGTTTATGTATGTATGCATATGTGTGTGTATATGTGAGACTGCATATGTGTGTGTACTGTATGTATGTGTGCATGTGTATGTACTGTATATGTGTGTGTATGCGGTGTGTGTGTGTATGTATATATGTGTGTGTTTATGTATGTATGCATATGTGTGTGTATATGTGAGACTGCATGTGTGTGTGTACTGTATGTATGTGTGCATGTGTATGTACTGTATATGTGTGTGTATGCGGTGTGTGTGTGTATGTATATATGTGTGTGTTTATGTATGTATGCATATGTGTGTGTATATGTGAGACTGCATATGTGTGTGTACTGTATGTATGTGTGCATGTGTATGTACTGTATATGTGTGTGTATGCGGTGTGTGTGTGTATGTATATATGTGTGTGTTTATGTATGTATGCATATGTGTGTGTATATGTGAGACTGCATATGTGTGTGTACTGTATGTATGTGTGCATGTGTATGTACTGTATATGTGTGTGTATGCGGTGTGTGTGTGTATGTATATATGTGTGTGTTTATGTATGTATGCATATGTGTGTGTATATGTGAGACTGCATATGTGTGTGTACTGTATGTATGTGTGCATGTGTATGTACTGTATATGTGTGTGTATGCGGTGTGTGTGTGTATGTATATATGTGTGTGTTTATGTATGTATGCATATGTGTGTGTATATGTGAGACTGCATATGTGTGTGTACTGTATGTATGTGTGCATGTGTATGTACTGTATATGTGTGTGTATTAGGTGTGTGTATGTATATAAATCTGTGTGTTCATGTTTATGTGTGTGTGTGTGTGTGGGTCTGAGCATCTGTATGTGTGTAAATTTGTATTTATGTGTGTGTATGCAAGTGTGAGTGTATTTGTGTGTAGATTTAAGATTATTTGTGGCAGCATCTAAAGTTAATTTGCTTTGTTATTTGGATTTGAGGATGTTTTGATCAATGGGTCACATGTATTAAACGCAGTGTGGACAAGGTTCAAGTGAGCGCAGCGAATCGTGTGAGAGAAGGGTCTGTCAATCACCCTGAGGGAATGTGTTCAGGCTGATTTTTCTCTGCCAACTCAGAGGTGACAGAGATTGTAGAAAGCAGCATGCTGATAATTAATATATCACCTAACATCAGTAAATAATAAAGGGCTAGATTACAAGTGAAGTGCTAATTTATCATGCGCCCGCGAACAGGCACATTTTCCAGTTTACATGTGTGTTCCCTGTAAATATATATATGTTATGAATACATATCTATTTAATATTTGCTGCCATCACTGTGCTACTTACCCCCTTCGCTGCACAAGACTCGCATGCCGTGTGTTATTTTGTCTTGTAGAAAAAAAGTCAAATCATGTAACATCGGTCATGTAAAAAATGACCTTCATGCAGTAAAACATATTTATTTTTTATTTTTAATGAGTTTGTTTATTTAAATATATGTTTTTTAAAATACTTTTCTTTGGAAATAAAAGAATTAGACATACTATCCGTATGGAGCTTGATGCCCCTGTTTCCGCGTGAGCCTTCAGGCTCGCCGGAAACAGAAGAACATGTCCGTCTGATCTAAGGCCACGGACAGAAATCATCCTGAATACGAATACGATCATGTTGATTGACACCCCCTGCTAGTGACCGATATGCCGCAAATCTGCAAGGGCAGCATTGCACCAGCAGTTCACAAGAACTTCTGGTGGAATTATAAATGC
This sequence comes from Bombina bombina, assembly GCF_027579735.1. Lineage (NCBI taxonomy): Eukaryota > Metazoa > Chordata > Amphibia > Anura > Bombinatoridae > Bombina > Bombina bombina. The sequence goes on along the minus strand of NC_069504.1, from coordinate 65,948,761 downwards.
CGACCGTGTATGCGGTCGGCATTTATCGATGTGCAGCAGACATGATACGCTACATCGTATCATGTCCGCTCGCACTTACATAAATAGGCCCCTTTATATTAAAATAAGAGAACCTGGCTCCAGCTTCACAACACCATGTTGTTGAGTGTACATACTACAGTTGAGATGCAAAGACCATGGAATTATGCATAAACATGAAACATATAATAGGATTGGTCATGTAACTAAAATGTAAATATGAATCACAATACTGAGTAAAATAAAAAAAATGAAGTTGTAAGTACCTTCAGTAGTATGCATACTAACGGAACTCTCTAAGGAGATGTCCGTGGTTAGCCCTAACAGGCCATATTGTCCTGATATCTTAACTAGAGAAAAGGGGAAATAATCAGCTGATCAGTAACCATAGTTACTAACCTGCTCTCACCCATCAGATGGTTATTTCACCTGTGCTCTCTTTAAAATAGCATGAAAGAAAATCCGGCCTGTTAGGGGCACTTGCGGACTGGAGTTAAGAAACACTGGCCTAAGGAACAGGCTAAAAACCATGCAATAATCATATTTAATAAAGGGTTATACTGTGTATTTACTGTAAATATTTCACATTCCAATGTTCTGTACATAAGGGAATATGTTCTAAGTTTAAAACGGAGCTTTATTTTACCAATTTAAAAGTTTAGCCTGAAGTGTCTGACATGTTTCGGCATGAGTGCCTTTATCATAGACATGATCTTGCCTAAAGTACAACTTGATTTAAAAGAAAGCCTTTGCTTCTATTGGTAGCTCATTATAATCACATGATTAGCTTCTAGTCATATGTAAATGGCTATTATACATCTAAAAAAGATCATAAATACATAGCAGAAACAAAGCATAGGAGCTCATGGTTACAAAGTTAGTCAATATATATGGCAAATAATATAATATTATTACCTCTGTAGCAAAAAAAACACCTAGACAAAATATTAAAGGGTAAGCAATCATAAAGATACATTAATCCTAATTCATTTGAAACATTGAATTTGCAAATGCTATAAAGATGCTACAAAATGTGTAAATACATATATCGCAAAAAGAACCCACTTTCTTAGAGCATAATCTATGTTTGTTCTATGCTATACTTTTCTTTTTACTATTCACTTAGGATTCTGATCAAGTTACTAATCAAATCACTGACATTCAATTGGCTCTGCATTGAGAAAATTTCAAGAAGCCATAAATATAAACAAATAAATGTTGTCATGTCTCGATACAATGGTGTCAAGAAAAAGAAGTGCCTCAAGGATACAGTATTAACTGTTCAAAAAACACAGATCAAAAACCAATGTATATTGCTGAATAAACACCCCATAAGTATATTAATTCATAATATTGTAGTTAGACCATACAAAGTATAGTAGGTATACAGGATTAGTGTAGAGTCTAAACATTGGCATATACCTTCTAGGCTAGTCTACCTATATTCATGAACTCATACTTAATTCATGGTATATGAGTGTTTATGTTTACTCTAGACATCAACCTATTCAAAGTCATCTTTTTACAGAGAGGATGGGCCGGATATAAATACATTACTGAGAAAACATTGTTAATAAATTCAGAATAAACATATACTATGTAACATATACTAATAATGTAGAATGTATTATTTATTCCCAGTAATTGATAATGTCAAATACAGAGTTGTAACCCTTAGGTGTACGTGTACCTAATGTAAATATCCAAAACGCCTCTCATTTGTGTAATAATTTCACTATGTCACCACCTCGTGAGGGCAGATTGGTTTTTTCAATAAACATCCATTTAAGGGTATTATTTTTGTTGTCGTGTTTTGTAATGAAGTGAGTGGCCAGTTCAGAGGATTGGTGTGATCTTTTTATGTCGGACAGATGCTGTCTAATTCTTTCCCTGACCTCTCGTGTGGTACATCCCACATACTGTCTAGTATTGCAGGTGCACCAAATGAGAGAGACCACATTCTTACTTCTACAATTCACATAATCCCTGACTGTATATCTTTTGTCATTATCCAATTTCTCAAAGTTGTCTGACCTGCTACTGAAACTGCAGGGTATGCATGGGCCATATCCACATTTATGCATTCCCTTAGTAGTCAGCCATGTCCTATCTCTGTAGTTTGTTGGTAATTCCCTCAGGGAGATAATGTTTCCTATGGTAGCTCCTCTCCTGTATGAGAAGCGACATCCTGATTTGCTGGCTTTATATAGTCTGTCATCCGCAGCAAACATGGGGATGTGTTTGCCTATGATTTTACATAATTTCTCATAGTCTGAGGAATATTGGGTCACAAATGTTACTGGTTGATCTCTACTATCATATCCTGACCCTATTTTCCTCATTTTGTTTTTATTTTCACTTTTATTTTTAAGGAGGGAAGTCCTATTTATGGCATCTACCTCAGTCTTAGCTTTTGAGATCGCTTCCTGTTTGTAACAGAGCAAAATAAACATTTTATTTAAAAAAAGAAAAAAGACAGCTTTTTTTCCATTCCTGATGGTTGTTTTTTTGTGAAATCACCTGCTGTTTTTTTTGTGATATCACCTGTGGAGCTGTTTGCCTGATATCACTCTGTGAGTATACTGCACTTATATATTAAGATGCATAGACATACTATGTCAATGTGATATTTTTTGAACACAGATACAGACAGAACCCCTTTTTGGGAAGATTGTGAAATCACCTGTGGAGCCGTTTATCTGATATTATTCTGTGAGTATACTGCACTTATGTATTAAGGTGCTCAGACATACTATGCCAATGTGATATTCTTTGAACACAGATACAGACAAAATTCCTTTGGAGATCCCTTAGAACCAGCGCCTCTATATGCCAATATACATCGTTCGTACAGCTTTGAGAAAGACTGTTTGGAAGGCAGCGGTTCTAACTAAAGGGAAGTAACTATCCTATTGTCTACTCTTTCTTTGTTCTGATTTAAAAACTTCATAAGCCAGGAAATACAAATATGTACCTAACAAGCGGCCAGATTATGAGTTTTGCGTTATGACTGGCTCGCTACTAACTTGCAAGTTATTTCCACCGCTCACCTTTAACCCCTTAATGACCGGACCATTTTTCAATTTTCTTACCCTTAATGACAATGGCTATTTTTACATTTCTGCAGTGTTTGTGTTTAGCTGTAATTTCCCTCTTACTCATTTACTGTACCCACACATATTATATACCGTTTTTCTCACCATTAAATGGACTTTCTAAAGATACCATTATTTTCATCATGTCTTATAATTTACTAAAAAAAAAAAAAAAAAAATATGAGGAAAAAATGGAAAAAAACACACTTTTTCTAACTTTGACCCCCAAAATCTGTTACACATCTACAATCACCAAAAAACACCCATGCTAAATAGTTTCTAAATTTTGTCCTGAGTTTAGAAATACCCAATGTTTACATGTTCTTTGCTTTTTTTGCAAGTTATGGGGCAATAAATACAAGTAGCACTTCGCTATTTCCAAACCACTTTTTTTCAAAATTTGCGCTAGTTACATTGGAACCCTGATATCTGTCAGGAATACCTGAATATTCCTTGACATGTATATATATTTTTTTAGAAGACAACCCAAAGTATTGATCTAGGCCCATTTTGGTATATTTCATGCCACCATTTCACCGCCAAATGCGATAAAAAAAAAAAAGTTCACTTTTTCACAAAATTTGTCACAAACTTTTGTTTCCCACTGAAATTATTTACAAACAGCTTCTGCAATTATGGCACAAATGGTTGTAAATGCTTCTCTGGGATCCCCTTTTTTCAGAAATAGCAGACTTATATGGCTTTGGGGTTGCTTTTTGGTAATTAGAAGGCCGCTAAATGCCGCTGCGCACCACACGTGTTTTATGCCCAGGAGTGAAGGGGTTAATTAGGGAGCTTGTAGGGAGCTTGTAGGGTTAATTTTAGCTTTAGTGTAGTGTAGTAGACAACCCCAAGTATTGATCTAAGCCCATTTTGGTATATTTTATGCCACCATTTCACCGCCAAATGCGAGCAAATAAAAAAAAAAACTTAACATTTTTCACAATTTTAGGTTTCTCACTGAAATTATTTACAAACAGCTTGTGCAATTATGGCAGAAATTGTTGTAAAAGCTTCTCTGGGATCCCCTTTGTTCAGAAATAGCAGACTTATATGGCTTTGGCATTGCTTTTTGGTAATTAGAAGGCCGCTAAATGCTGCTGCGCACCACACGTTAATTATGCCCAGCAGTGAAGGGGTTAAATTAGGTAGCTTGTAGGGAGCTTGCAGGGTTAATTTTAGAGATCAGCCTCCCACCTGACACATACCACCCCCTGATCCCTCCCAAACAGCTCTCTTCCCTCCCCCACCCCACAATTGTTCCCGCCATCTTAAGTACTGGCAGAAAGTCTGCCAGTACTAAATAAAAGAGGTTTTTTTTTTTTTAAAATAAAAATAATAAAGTATTTTAGCTGTGATGGACCCCTGCCTTAGCCCCAACCTCCCTGATCCCCCCTCCAGCTCTCTAACCCTCTCCCCTACCTAATTACCGCCATCTTGGGTACTGGCAGCTGTCTGCCAGTACCCAGTTTGGCCCCCAAAACCCCCCAAAAAGTATTTTTATTTTATTTTTTACTTAAAAAACTATTTCTGTAGTGTAGCAGCCCCCCACAATACCCCCAACCCCACCCCCTCCCAGATCCTTTTATATTATTTTTTTTTTTAAATCCCTTTTTTTTCCCCTTTCTGCCCTCATTCATTGGTGTCAGTGTGGCTAATGGGTGCACGTGCACGCACGCCCCGTGTACACGCACATGCACGCTCACGTGCACACTCGCGCATCGTGCGCACGCATGCGCATCGTGCACGCGCACGCGCATCGTGCACCCGGCGGACACTGGCACTATCGCTACCGGTGCAGAGAGGGCCACAGAGTGGCTCTCTCTGCATCGGAGGCTTGTAAAGTGGTATTGCAGGATGCCTCCATATCGAGGCATCACTGCAATACCCTCAGAGCTGCTGGAAGCATTTGTGATCGCTTCCAGCACTCTGTTTGACAACTGACGTACCAGGTACGTCCATTGTCATTAACTGCTTGTTAATGCATGACGTACCTAGTACGTCAGTTGTCATTAAGGGGTTAATAGACGCTGCTATTACAGGTTTGCAAAAAAACTGCGTTTGCAGGCAATATGGCAGTGTTGAGCTCCATACCGCACACAAATACCAGCGCTGCTTTGACGTGCACGATTTCCCCATAGACATCAATGGGGAGAGCCAGCTAAAAAAAAGTCTAACACCTGCAATAACGGAGCGTAAAGCTCCATAACGCAGCCCCATTAAAGTCTATGGGGAAAGAAAATTTATGTTTACACCTAACACCCTAACATAAACCCCGAGTCTAAACACATTATGCTTATTAACCCCGAAACTGCCGCCCACAATGTCACCGCCACCTACCTACACTTCTTAACCCCTAATCTGCTGCCCCCAATGTCGCTGCCACCTACATAAATTTATTAACCCCTAATCTTCTGCCCCAACATCGCTGCCGCCACTATACTAAAGTTATTAACCCCTAAACCTCTGGCCTCCCACATCACTACCACTAAATAAATAAATACAATATATTAACCCCTAACCCTAAGTCTAACTTTAACCCTAACACCCCTACACTCCTAACTTTAATATAATTAAAATAAATCTAAATAAAAATTACTATTATTACCTAAAAAATACCTATTTAAGAATAAATACTTACCTGTAAAATAAAACCTAAGATAGCTGCAAAAAAACTAATAGTTACATTGTAGCTATCGTTACATATAAGTTTTATTTTTATTTCACAGCAAAGTTTGTATTTATTTTAACTAGGTAGACTAGTTAGTGAATAGTTATCAACTATTTACTAGCTACCTAGTTAAAATAAATACAAATTTACCTGTAAAATAAAACCTAACCTGAGTTACACTAACACCTAACATTACACTAAAATTAAATAAATTAAATTAAAAAAATACATTTATCTAAATTACAAAAAATAATAAACACTAAATTACACAAAATAAAAAAAATAAATTATTAAAAATAAAAACGAAATTAACTAATCTAATAGCTCTATCAAAATAAAAAGCCCCCCCAAATAATAAAACCCATAGCCTACAATAAACTGCCAATAGCCCTTAAAAGGGCCTTTTGCGGGGCATTGCCCCAAAGAAATCAGCTCTTTTACCTGTAAAAAAAAAAATACAAACAACACCCCAACAGTAAAACCCACCACCCACACAACCAACCCCCCCAAATAAAAACCTACCAAAGAAACCTAAGCTCCCCATTGCCCTGAAAAGGGCATTTGGATGGGCATTGCCCTTAAAAGGGCATTTAGCTCTTTTACGGTGCCCAAAGTCCCTAATCCTAAAAATAAAACCCACCCAATAAACCCTTAAAAAACCTAACACTAACCCCTGAAGATCCACTTACAGTTTTTGAAGACGTGACATCCATCCTCATCAGGCGGACAGAAGTCTTCATCCAGACAGCATAGTCTATCTTCATCCTTCCAACGCGGAGCGGCTCAATATTAAAGATATCAGGCATGGAGCATCCTCTTCATACGGTCCCAGCCGTACACTGAAGGTTCCAATAGAATGTGAGCTAATTCCTATTGGCTGATTGGGTCAGCCAATAGGATTAAAGATCATTCCTATTGGCTGATTGCATCAGCCAATAGGATTTTTTACCCTTTAATTCCGATTGGCTGATAGAATTCTATCAGCAAATCGGAAATCAAGGGACACCATCTGGATGACATCCCTTAAAGGGAACCTTCAGTGTACGGCTCGGACCATATGAAGAGGATGCTCCGCGCCGGATGTCTTTAAGATGGAGCTGCTCCATCTTCTACCCGCCTGGAGTATGACTTCTTGCCACTTTGATGAAGACTTCTCTCCACTTGGATGGAGATTTCTCCCGGCTGGATGAGGATGGATGTCCGGTCTTAAAAAACTTTAAGGGGTTCTTCGGGGGTTAGTGTTAGTTTTTTTTAAGGGTTTGTTGGATGGGTTTTATTTTTTAGAGTAGGGACTTTGGGCACCATAAAAGAGCTAAATGCCCTTTTAAGGGCAATGCCCATCCATATGCCCTTTTCAGGGCAATGTGGAGCTTACAATAACAAAAAACGAGGAGAGGCACCGGGTAGTTTCACAAGCAAAAACGTCCTTTATTAAGGTAATAAAACAGGAGACACTTCGGTTAAAGCTTAAACCTCTGGGGCAAAGGTGGAAAGGCGGTACCCCACGTACCCTAGTGCTGACATGTTTCGGCAAATGCCGTAATCGTAGCTAAAGGGTGTAAGCCTAATTACTTATTTAAAGACACAGATCACCTGTGATAGGATAAAAAACTCATATGCTACGTGGGTGACACCCACCTCCACCTATATATTATACACCTGCCCTAATTTAGGATGTAAACCATACTATCCACTATGTGCTAAGATTTTTATACATTATGAGCAAACCAAATAAATGTAATATTAATATTAATAGTGTCATTCACAAAACATTCCTTGTCATGTATATGTGAATGAAACAGTACAGAAAATGCAAAAACGAAAGATGAATAATAAAAATAAAATTACACAAATACAAACCTATATACACACAATACTGGAGGCACCAGAGAATTATTATCATCAGCTTATACATGTTAGCATTTGTGTATGTAACCATATTGCTCTAATACCCATTTACTAGGGTGCATTGGATGGGGTATGCTAACATCCAATACTGCATAAGCTAACCGTGTGCTATGAAAACAGGACAAGGGTGGATTATATATCTATGTAGTATTCCTATATTAATTCATTTGCTTACCCAAGTGATTAGTTACTTAGGGGAAAGGAAAAATGTATCAATAGATATACTTGTACATATGTCACAGCATTTGGTGTTTTAATGCGAATACACAGGCTAACACCAGAAGTTAATTAGGTCATATTCAGAATTAAGCCCATTGGGCACCCTGGTGTGCAGCCTGTGTATCCAAAACACCTCCCTTTTCAGGAGCACATTCTCCCTATCACCTCCCCTATTATGTGTATTTACCACTTTGATAATTGTCCATGACAATGTCCCTGGATCTTTATTATGTTTTATCTTGAAGTGGTTCACTAGGGGGGTAGTGAGTTTGCCTTGCTTGATATCATTTATATGTTCCCTTATCCTGGTTCTGACTTGTCGAGACGTTTGACCAGTGTATTGAATGTCACATGTGTCGCAGCTGAGGAGATAAACTGCATATGTGGACCTACAATTGAAGAGCGCCCTGTGTGTAAATGTCTCACCTGTGTATGCACTCCTAAATATATTGCCCAATTTTACATGTCCACACGCTATGCAGCTACTAAAACTGCACTTGTAAACCCCTTTATACCTTAACCAAGAGGATGTATTTGTTTCATCTTGTTTCAATTGTGTGGGGGCTACATAATTGCCTATGGTTTTGCCTCTTCTGAAGGCAAACCTCACATTCTGTGTGGCAATATGTGCAAGTTCATCATCAGCCTTCAGCAATGTCATATGCTTACGTATAATGTTGCACACCTGATAGTATTGCCTACTGAACTGAGTAACAAACGTAAGCTGTTCAGACTTAGTGTCACATACAGGTTGTTTCTCACTGAGTAGGGTGGCCCTTTTTATGGCCCTTACTTTCTCCCGGGCCCTACATATATCCTGTCTATGGTACCCTCTCTCTTGAAACTTAGTAACGAGTTCAGTTTCGTGCTTGAAGTGTTCACTATCCCGGGTACAATTCCTCTTAACCCTGGTGAACTGGCCCTTCAAGACTGACTTGAATACCTGTTTTGGGTGGCTGCTACGAGCATGTAAGAGAGTATTTCTGGTTATTGGTTTTCTGTAAAGCTCAACTTTTACATGTTCTGATTTCACACCATGAAGGGTAACATCCAAGAAATTGATGATAGTAGATCCAAACTCATGGGTGAACTGTAAACCAGCATTGTTAACATTCAAATACTCTGCAAATTTCTCTGCTTCCTCCACACTCCCATCCCAGACAAAGAGCAGATCGTCTATATATCGACGATAATAAACTATTTTGCCCCTTAGTCTGTTCTTATCCCCATAGATGTGGCACAGCTCCCACCAACCCATATACAGGTTGGCGTACGAGGGAGAAAATTTTGCTCCAATTGCTGTGCCACATCTCTGGAGATAAAAAACGCGTTCAAACACAAAAAAAAATTAGGATTAGGGACTTTGGGCACCGTAAAAGAGCTAAATGCCCTTTTAAGGGCAATGCCCATCCAAATGCCCTTTTCAGGGCAATGTGGAGCTTAGGTTTATTAGGTAGGTTTTTATTTGGGGGGTTGGTTGTGTGGGTGGAGGGTTTTAATGTTGGGGGGGCTGTTTGTATTTTTTTTTTTACAGGTAAAAGAACTGATTTCTTTGGGGCAATGCCCCGCAAAAGGCTCATTTAAGGGCTACTGGCAGTTTAGTGTAGGCTAGGGTTTTTATTATTTTGGGGGGCTTTTTATTTTGATAGGGCTATTATATTAGGAGTAATTTGTTTTTATTTTTGATAATTTCTTTTTTTATTTTGTGTAATTTAGTGTTTATTATTTTTTGTAATTTAGATAAATGTATTTTTTATTTAGTGTATTTAATTTTAGTGTAATGTTACTTTTAACTGTAAGACAGGTTAGGTTTTATTTTACAGGTAAATTTGTATTTATTTTTACTAGGTAGTTAGTAACTATTTACTAACTAATCAACCTAGTTAATATAAATATAAACTTACCTGTGAAATAAAAATAAAACCTAAGCTAGATACAATATAACTATTAGTTATATTGTAGCTAGCTTAGGTTTTATTTTACAGGAAAGTATTTATTTAGTTTTAAATAGGAATTATTAAAGTATTAATTGTAATTTTTATTTGGAATAATTTTAATTAGGTTAAGGTTAGTGGGTGTTAGGGTTAGGGTTACGTTAGGGTTAGGGTTAGACAAAGGGTTATGTATAGGGGTTAATAACTTTAGTATAGTGGTGGCGACATTGGGGGCAGTAGATTAGGAGTTAATAAGTGTAGTCAGCTGGCGGCGATTTTGGGGACAGCAGATTAGGGGTTAATAAGTGTATGTAGGTGGTGACGACATTGTGGCATCAGATTAGGGGTTAATAATATTTAACTAGTGTTTGCAATGTGAGAGTATGGTGGTTTAGGGTTTAATATGTTTATTATAGTGGCAGCAATGTCCGGAGCGGCATATTAGGGGTTAATAATTTTATTTTAGTATTTGCGATGCGGGAGGGCCTCGGTTTAGGGGTTAATAAGTAGTTTATGGGTGTTAGTGTACTTTGTAACACTTTAGATATGAGTTTTATGCTACAGCTTTGTAACGTAAAACCCATAACTACTGACTTTCAGGTGTTGGTACAGATCTTGTAGTTATAGGCTGTACCGCTCACTTTTTGGCCGGACAGGCAAACTCGTAATACCGGCACTATGGAAATCCCATTGAAAAAGGACTTTTTAAATGGTGCGGTAGTTACGTTGCGTGACGGCTCAAAAAGTGTGCGGTACAGCTGTACCTACAAGACTCGTAATAGCAGCGGTTGTGAAAAAGCAGCGTTATGAAGCTTTTTCACTCATAACGCAAAACTCGTAATCTAGCTGAAGGTTTTTTTAACATAGTTTATAAATAATTTTAGATATATATATATATATATATATATAAAAATTTTGTTCTATCTTAGGTTTTTCCAACTCTAAGCAAAAAAAACAATTAATAGATGATCTAAAAAAAGTCTAAATAACACATTTAAAAAAATGTAGAATTTAATGCATCCCACTTCCCCTGCTAGAACATATTGGTAAACTAAAATGCCAGGAAATTATTTTCATAGCCTAAATTGTCCACACACTTAGAAACACATCATGCAGGAATGCATGTATTAAAGATAAATACAGTCTAATGTCAGCGTTAAACATACGAAACATGTTGTAGACCCATGATAAGATCAATATGAAATAATAATGAATCATTTAGACACTAGACTCAGACAGTATTCCCACAGCATTATGGCCTACAAGCTTGACATTTTGGCTGCTATTAACTTTTAGAAAATGTAAAATTAATCTCTTCATGGATATGCATCACTTGTAAACCTGTCTCCAAACAGTGCCTGATCTTAATGAGTTCTTGGCTTTCATTTGTTTCCCTGAATACCTTTGTTTTATTGGGGACAAACCAATCAAACTCATAGCTTCATGGTGAATGTGAGATGCATGTTTAATAAACTAATGTAGCAACTTGCTTAATTGAGAATAGTTCATGAAAACATCCTGATGCTTACATTAAAATCTTGTTCCTGTTATTTAATTGTAAAAATCCAATCATTTTGTAAAATAACAATTTACATAAATGCACAGTTCAGTAATGATTATAATATGCATCACTTTAAGCCTGAAAGCTATTATGCACAAATGTTAGATAAATAGACAATACAATGTATATGTAAGTTTTTGTTGCGTTTTTATTTTTTTTTAAATGTTGCTGTGCTTTCTTCTTGTTTGTGGGGTCGTCACATTGGCAGTTGTCTTTCTCAGCCAATTAATTACTTGGAATCAGTTGCCTTCAAACATTTAAGCCTCGTGGAGTGCAAAAAGTATTACACTGCTGAATGCTAACTTCTCTCAAGTTAAAGCAATAGTGCTCCTATCCTTGCTGTCATATTACAAGTTGAAAGTAGAAAGTTCGCGTGAGAGCAAAAGACTCTGGAGGCAGTATATTTCTATGGGGAGCGCTATAAAAGCCTGTTTTGGCTTTCATGGGTGTGCTAACCCGAAGGGGCACTAGAACTGTGCTAAAGCCGGAGATTCTTTAAGAAATGATTTTATTCTTCACTTTTTTAATATATCTATATATTTATATATATGTATATATATATATATATATATATATATATATACAGTATATAAATATATATTTAAATATATTTAAAATATATATCTATAACTATATCTATATGAATATATATATATATATATATATATATATATATATATATATATAATTTGATAGAGAGCACTCTCACTTCCAAAGTCCATATGCCAGGGTGCCAGCAAATCAATATACAAGAGAAGGAAGGCACTCACTGGTCTTTTAATCAAAGACAGATTTATTCAAGCGTGACGTTTCGGGGACACACTCCCCTTCCTCAGATATATGAAAAAAAATCAATACTCATTTTGAGATATGAGGGAATATTTATTTATCCGTATGGAGCTTGATGCCCCGCCAGAAACAGCAGTTATGAAGCAGTGGTCACAAAGACCGCTGCTCCATAACCTGTCCGCCTACTCTGAGCAGGCGGACAGACATCGCCGGAAATCAACCCGATTGAGTACAATCGGGTTGATTGACACCCCCTGCTGGCAGCCGTGAGTCTGCAGGGGGCGGCGTTGCACCAGCAGCTCTTGTGAGCTTCTGGCGCAATGCTGAATATGGCGATTATTTTAGGATTATAGTTTATTTCTCGGTATATATTTTGATTGTTTAGATACCATCAAATGCTGATGCTGTATCCAAGGGACTCAAAACAAATGTAAAAAGTTGTATGTTTTGGGTTTATGTACTAATATTATCAGAAGCCTAGTTCAGTTACTCTGCTTCCTGCTCCTGCATCTCCTGCCCTTCTCTGAGTCTCTAAGGATAACTATTAACTACAAACTTGTTATGGAGCAAGCGTGTAAGAAACTGAAGAATGTGGGTACTTTAGCATGTTGTATTTGAAGAAGAAAATTAGAGCGTTAAATGAAAAAATATTGCATGGAAAGGTTGAAGTGGTGCTTTTAATTTTAATTTATTGTGTCCTAGACGGCAATGAATATTTGGACGGTTGGCATTTCCTGGCAGTGTGATATTTGTGGCTAAAAAATAAATGTTTTTCGAGTTTCCCATAGGCTTTTATGTGATGTAATACGACCCAAATCAATCGGAAATTCCAAACTGAAAATTTTAGAAGAAACAAAATGTCCACCTTAGCACATGTCTATTTATAAGATATGCTTACAAAAAAATGTGTCCAGTTTGTTATTGGCATCATCAAGGAATCCACTATTGGTCCTTCCCTAGAACTCATTTAAAGGCTTTATTCTACTGGAGTATTGTGTTTCTGAATGGGGAAATCTGATTGTTGATTCAAAGAACCTAGTGGATGCTACCTATAACACCCAGTGAATGTTACGGGGTTCTGCCAAGGACATAGGGTTTGCCACCAATCCAGTCTAAGAAGGCACCCCATTTATATGTTAAATATATGTTTACATATTTATATAGCTGATCTCCCTACATTAACTTTGCTTCTAAAGAAATTACCCACACTAAAAGGAAATAATGTCAAGCTTCTCAAAACTGTACCTGTGCAACAGTTAATTACACAAATGCTTAAATAGAAAATATGAGAAGTGCTCTATCTAAAGGCTTAAGACACTATAATACAAATATAGTGCCAAATCTAACCAATATTATGACTGATATAATCCCAGTTCTTGTAAACTAATCCTTAACAGAAATAAGAGATCGTAGTTCCTAATCAACTATACAACTAATCTCAGATCCCAATCAGTATATACTCATCACATCATCAGATCTTTATTACCTTGCATTATGAACTTCTGCAAACCTAAGAACATTGCAGAAGTTTATAACGCAAGGTAATAAAGATCTGTTGTGGCCGGATAGGGGCGAAAATAAGTGGTGAATGAAAATATTATCTGGGAAGCTGATATTAAAAACCCACCCGGTTGTGGAAATATAAAGTGACTTTTATAACCGTCATTAGGATAAACTGTTAACACACAATCTCTACCTGAAACTACAAGTGGATACATTTGACTTTCATTGTGATTTGCAACAGTTAAATACATATATTGGAAACACATTATATGCATATACAAAATAACCGCTTCAACTTTTGAATTTCCCTACAACGATAATTCAAGATTATAACTGGCCAGTTAAGAACACACGTGACTATAGGATCTACTACATAATAGGTGGTCATTCATTGCTGGAACCGTGTCTGAATGTTTGGTTTTAAATTTTGTTAAGAGTGCGCACTCGATTGTCTTTTTGATATTATGGTATGTGAATGTTTTATTGAATTTATTTAAGTTGATATTAAATTTGAATTAACAATAACAAGCTGAGTTATTCATACATTTAATTGAGAAGATATATGGTATTTGTGATGAGTATATACTGATTGGGATCTGAGATTAGTTATATAGTTGATTAGGAACTACGATCTCTTATTTCTGTTTAGGATTAGTTTACAAGATCTGGGATTATATCAGTCATAATATTGGTTAGATTTGGGACTATATTTGTATTATAGTGTCTTAAGCCTTTAGATAGAGCGCTTCTTATATTTTCTATTTAACCATTAACTTTGCTTCTGTTTTGTGGCTGATACTATGACTTTTTATAAGTGGCTAAATATGTTAATAACTACTCTAGTTTGTATTTGGTATTGCCATAAAAAATTAATTCTGTAACACTTATACAGGCTTTATTCTCATGGAATCCTGTGTTTCTGAATGAGAAAATATGCATGTTGATTTAGAGAACCTAGTTGATGCTACCTATAATAAAGTTAACCAAGTGGATTTTGCAGGTTCTGCCAGGGACTTAGGAATTGCTATCAGCCCACTCTGAGAGGACATTCCATTTCCATGTTTAATATATGTTTAAGTATACACATTTACATAGATTATTTATATTAACTTAATTTTAACCAGGCAAACACAAGTAGAAAGAAAAGAGTTTGATGGGCATTTTGACAGATTCTGTTTCCATCGTATATTAGAGGCGGCAAAGACAAACGCTGTGAATTTACTTTAAGAATGCCTGGGATAATCAGAAGTCTACCCTATAAACTAATCAAGTTTACAGTTTATTGGAAATGTGAACAGACATGTTGAGTCTACGGTTGTCATATGCTGTCAAAATCTATGTTTCTGTGTTTCATTAGAATTTGTAGAATTTGTTTTTTTCATTTCAAACAATCGGATTTGTCAGAGGGATCCAAATATTTACCAATCCAGATGCAGATAACTGTAGTACTATTAAGATGTTGCCTTAATGGGTGAAGTAAAATGTATCTGCCAACAAATGCTACATTTTTTTTCTCTATTTTTTTTTAAGAATGAGGTAATGATTGTGAACTGAATATTACTCCATATTGTTATTCCAAGGGGTAATTGTAGAGATATTTTGAATCCAATTCTTTGACAAGACATTCACATTGAAGACATGTAGAGACTCATAAAATAATGACTTGATATGGAAGTAGGTTTATGAAAACTATAATTATCTATAAAACCTTTGACTGCATTTGATTTATAGAAGAAAGGAGTTAAAAACTAAAATTAGATATTCTAACGTAAATTATTCCACTGACAAGGTGTTGTAAAATGAGGTGTAAAAATATTAATATCTTTTATATATATATATATATATATATATATATATATATATATATATACATATATATATATACATATATATGCAAATTTTGTATAACCACTATGGATGTGTGATTGCTATGACATTTTAAAATTCTGAAATTAAAAATGATTTATTTTCAACAATTTATTTGGTCCATATTATTTTTAAATATATATATGTCAAATGGGTTTTAAAAATAAAATGTTTTATAAATTAAATATTCATGAAATAAATGTAACATTTAATTATTTAAAGTAATTAAATGGGTATGCCAAATGTAATGATTAAAAATGTGTGCTGCTATCAGAATGTTGATTTTTGATACTTGCACAATTAGAGATATTTCTCTTTTGCATACACTGTTAATTTTCTTTCTGATTTAGTTTTTATTTAGTTCTTTTATTATTGTAATTTATGATTTAATCAAAAATCATAATGTTATGTCTATGAGACTTCTTTTCTTTTATAATTGAACACGGCAGCTAAATAGCTTTGCTAGTAGGTACTATTCCAAAAATTAAACTACTAACTATTGTCCATTATATTCTGAACATTTCTTATACTTTCAAGTTTGTAAGGTCAATGCACTTTAATGAGGAAAACTATATATACATATTTATATATATATATATATATATATATATATATATTTATTTTTATATATATATATATATATATATATATATATACAGTATATTTATATATATATATATATATATATATAGATACACAATAATATTTATGTTTCTGTTTATTATATATGCACAATGTCAATTTGTACAGCTGAATAATATATCAATTAAATTGTTCCATAAGAGCTTGTATGAGCTGGTCAGTAGTAGGTGTCATCCAAAGAACAATATTATTTAACCTTAGCTGACCCTCATTAATGTCATTTATTATCTTGAGAGGAGAGAGATGCAGTCAATGGATTTGTTATTTAGTCCTCAAAATGTATTAACTCAGGTTTATACAACGCAACCTACAACTAGCTATTGCTAAACTCGACAGGGTTTTAAGCAGTCACACTGTTAAGATATGCAATACACTCGTTCATTTCTACATCCTCTTCCACTAGATACTTAAAAGGAAACTTAGAATTTCAATTTATGTCAACTTAAAATGTCAATTAAAACAATCAATTGTACAGATATGTTAATTTTCTACAAGATCTTTATTTTTCTGCAGTCTTGCAAGAAACGTTCATAATAGAAGAGTTTGAAAATGTTTGGAATACTTTATGATCTTGTTCGCAGTACCTGTTTTTCAATAGTCATCCCCACCCACATATTTGGAGTAGCCAATCAGAACTTCTGACAGGAGTAGACACACCTATATAAACTTGCTACTGAAGTAGACACACAGCTAGAAAAATTTAGCAAAATATCTAGGGACAGATATATGGTAGGATTTGGCTGGTGGAATGTGTCACCTTCTATATTGGTTCTCAAAATTGGAAAACAGTTACATGATTAGACATGATAAAAGTGAACAAAATAAATAATAAAAGTACATTGCAAAGGTTTTTTTTTTGTTGTTCAACATGTTTGCAATTTTAAAATATTTTCTGTTCCTTTAATCTTTTATCATTAAATCATATTTTAATTTAATTGCTGCACTTTTATATGCATGATATGTTTTTAGCAAATATTTTTAGCAAAACTGATTGTATACAAAGAGAAAAAAATATACATGTAAATTAATATTACATTGACTAAGAAATAAAAAATGTTTTGGTTCTTATAATTATTGTAAATAACAGATTTTTATATTATTATTATTATTATTATTTTTTCTTCGAGGAGGTTAGCCGTGTTTTGCTATTAGGAAATCTGAAGTTGTGACCTTTGAAGGATGTCATCTGTCAGTCAGTGGTTAGACAGATGTCAGATCCTTGTCACAAAGTTCAGCATCCACAAAAGGACAGCATGACTACACAAATTGCTACTGAAACCAGAGATTAATTGATCTTCCTTACCTTTTCTAACCTTAAGGTATGTGAGATATAAAGAACGTTGCATGTCATGAAAAATTTGCAGGAGAATGAGATTAATCACAGTCCTAACTTTTTTTTGATACCTAAATGCTTGAGCAGTGTTATAATAAAGCATGGTGCCCCTTATTATCTTGTATAATTAGCTTTTTTACATTCACTTAAAAAATTAAAATGTTTGGCTGACCTAATCTACTAATTCCTTCTGTGAAATAAAATACACTCATTGGCCACATTATTAGGTACACCAGTTCAGTCGATGGGTAACAGAAATTGATAATCAGCCAATCAAATTGCAGCAACTCAATGCATTTAGACATCTAGGCATGGTGAAGACGACTTGCTGAAGTACAAAATGAGCATCAGAATTGGAAGAAAGGGGATTTACGTGACCTTGAACGTGGCATGTCTGTTGGTGCCAGTCGGGCTGGTCTGAGTATTTCAAAAACTGCTTGTCTACTGGGATTTTCACACCCAACCGTCTTTAGGATTTACAGAGAATGGTCCAAAAAAGAAAAAATATCCAGTGAGCGGCAGTTGTGTGGATGAAAATGCCTTGTGGTCAGAGGAGAATGGGCAGACTGGTTCGAGATGATACAAAGGCAACAGTAACTCAAATAACCACTCGTTACAACCAAGGTATGCAGAATAACATCTCTGAATGCACAACAAGTTGAACCTTGAAGCAGATGGGCTACAACAGCAGAAGACCACACAGGGTGCCACTCCTGTCAGCTAAGAAAGAAAACAGAGGCTACAATTCACAAAGGCTCTCCAAAATTGGACAATCGAATTATGGAAAAACATTGCCTGGTCTCATGAGTCTCGATTTCAGCTGCAAAATTCAGATGGTAGAGTCAGAATTTGGCATAAACAACATGAAAGCATGGATCCATCCTGCTTTGTATCAACAGTTCATGCTGGTGGTGGTGGTGTAATGGTGTGGGGGATATTTTCTTGGCACACTTTGGGCCCCTTAGTACCATTTGAGCATTGTTTAAATGAAACGGCCTACCTGAGTATTGCTGCTGACCATGCCCATCCCTTTATGACTATAGTGTACCCATCTTCTGATGGCTACTTCCAACAGGATAATGCACCATGTTACAAAGCTCAAATCATCTCAAACTGGTTTCTTGGACATGACAATGAGTTCACTGTACACCAATGTCTCCTCAGTCATGAGATTTCAATATAATAGAGCACCTTTGGGATGTGGTGGAATGGGAGATTTGCATCATGGATGTGCAGCCAACAAATCTGCAGCAACAGCGTGATGCTATCATGTCAATATGGACCAAAATCTCTGAGGAATATTTCCAACACCTTGTTGAATCTATGCCACAAAGAATTAAAGAGCCATAATACCCAAATGTTTAAACACTTGAAAGTGATGCAGTATAGCTGTAAAAATATCACCTGAATATCTCTATGTAAAAAAAGAGAGATATTTTACCTCAAAAGTTTTTCAGTAACCACATCCAATTGTAAAGGACTTCTAAGCAACAAATCATTATGTCTGTCCCGGGACAGCGGAAGGAGCGAGCTTTCGTGCACTCTCATCTTATTTCCCTGTTCAGTGTAAGGAAGTTTACAATGAAATCTCATGAGAGTTTAGTGAAATCTCACAAGATCACAGTATAAGAGTTCATGACCTCAGCACTGCTGATGCTGATTGGCTGCTGTTCATTTCTTCATTTTATTTTTTATTTTTTTAACCAGCAGCTGTAACTTTTTACACAGAACTTACTCTGCTGAGCTGAGGAAATTGTGAGGTAAAATATCTTTCTTTTTTACATAGAGATACTCAGGTGATATTTTCCTGTCAGCTTTTTACAGTTATACGGCATCAGTTTCAAGTGATTTAGCATATGAGTATTATGTCCCTTTAAGGCAGTTCTGAAGGCAAAAGGGGATCCAACCTGGTACTAGCAAGGTGTACCTAGTAAAGTGGCTAGTGAGTGCATATTATTCTTATTATAATAATTATTATTAATATTATTACTGCACTGCATGGTTAATTTACAAAAATAAAATTCATGTAATGGTTTCAATAAATCTTGAAGAAAAAACGACAGATCCGGAAACCAGGTAGCCATGGCCAACAGTGTTTATTCATGCGAGAGATAGACAAGAGGTACAGCTCCTCCTATCTGACATGTTTCGTGCATGCGTACATGCGCTTCCTCAGCGAAAACTAATATCTTTGGGGGGGGGGAATCGCCACAACATTGCAACTTGAAAAATTACATAATTTATTAGTATTTGTAACTGTCCCTCCACTAAAATTAATGTAGTAGCATCTTGTAACCATTTACTGTTTGGTGCATTGAAAAAATTAAACTAAGAAGGATGTCAGCATCCCAAAACTGCTTTCAAAATCTTACAGAACATATGAATGAAAACGATAACAACAAAAAACTCCCTCTTTAAAATGTTCTACTTGAATATATGCATAAAAGAAAACAAAAGAAAATTAAAAAGAAAAAAAATAGACAACCTTGTCAAATTTGTATAGCCAGGGATGACCGAGAAATGATATACTTCACAGGTGATAGCGTCTAAATCTGCATAATAGCCTGAGATGTAGTTTAACAATCTCAGGTTGTACATTATGAATTGACATATTAAATATATCACTTAACCCCTTAACAACAGCCCATGTTTTAGTCTAGGGGTTAAACAGAGCAGGTCTTACCAACAGTGACGAGTCCATGGAGTGAGGCATGGAGTAATATTGTAGGCAAGAAGACCTGCCCTATATTACAGGGCTCCATACCCCTTAGGATGTACAGAATATGTCTGTGTCATTAAGGGATTACATATCTATGAATATTCTGCCTATTTACTAAGAAAGCAAATAATGTCTGTACCCAAACATTAGTGCTGTATAAAAGTAGAAGACAAAATTCCTTGTTTCATTCATGTAAAGGTGTATTTGCTCATGAGATTATAATTTGATAATGAATGGTGTTTTGTGCAGTTTATACAGATACAATGTTCATGGCTTGTCACTATTTAGTAAAGACGTAACAAATACCAATAAATGTATTGGGGAATCATATTTGAACAATTATTTTGAAATAAAATTGTAGTTCTAGACAAGGCCAAAGCAACAAATATTTACATTTATCATATCTGTTTAGCAGATCCTATATTCCCTGCAAACAAAGCAGATGCAAAAAGGCTTAGCTTAGTAATTATCAGTGGAACCTTGCAACACCTATGTTTTCGACGTTTAAAAGGTATATGGTTATTTTGTACAATCATATTGTTCAGTCAAAAACATAAAGGGCTAGATTAAAAGTAGAGTGCTAAATTATTGCACTCCCGCGGGAGTGCGATAATTAACCACTATTACAAGTGGCTGGTTATTGTTACTGCAAACTCTCTGTTGCAATTAGCACTCAGAAAATAAACCAGAGATCTGATCTCTGGTTACATTTCTAAAAGTACTCCAAATGCCCTCAAAAGGGCATTATAGTCTTTTATTAAAAAAATCTAGTACTAGGCAGTTGTGGGGCTTTAAAGCTGATGGGAGTGGGGTATAAGAAAAAAAACGGCACTGAAAAGTGCCTTTACGTTGTGGTCTATGGGAACTGTATGTTCTCATAGACCGCAATGTAAATATATATATATATATATATATATATATATCTCAAATAAGGCAAAAAAACGTGTATGAGAAAGAGTAAAAACCCTTCCTTCAAAACACTGAACTGCGCTCTAAAATAAACCTCTTAATAACAAAAAAAAATTTTAAAATATAGAAATACCACACTGTGTATGCTTAATATATCTACAATATTGGAATAAAGCCAAAGTTTAAAAATTCAAAATTTCATAAAAGCGTGCAATGAAATATTACAATTTTATAAAAACAAGCAAGATATCCCAATGTATCTGGCAAGATTAAATATTTATATAAAAAAGGATAAGTTTAATTTGATCCCACGTAATAGTGCAGATCGATTGTAGGTGTTGGCTGCTGTATCTTAATAATCCTCCGGAATCTCACGGAGTAAGGTAGAAATCTAAAAGCAAAAAAGAAAAAGAAAGCGCACAAAGGCACCTACATAGTGCAAATCAATTTAATAATACAATGAAACAATTATGTGTTAAAACAGTTCCCCCGTAGGGTGTCTACTCACAAGAGTCAACCTCAAACTTGTGAGGTATGTATAAACATGTAGATTGAAGTATCACTCAGGACAGCTCGCTCTATGTGTTTGGTCCAAGGAGTAAGGACAGTGAATCTCAATACCGGGTATCACTATTGTTCCAAGAACTCTTGACAGCTCTTTCCCCGGTTGTGTTAAGTTACTCACGTCCACTCTGGCAAAATTTTTTCTTTGCTCAGTGCAATTCTCGCAAACAATTCCTCTGACGAAGCGGTGACGTAACCGCGAAACGCGTAAGGCCACGCCCACCTTGCGTCTGTCGTTACGGAACAGCTAAACAGCGATCAGCTGTTGGTGAACTCTACGGACAATTTGTTTGCAAGAATTGCACTGAGCAAAGAATTTTTTTTGCCAGAGTGGACGTGAGTAACTTAACAAAACCGGGGAAAGAGCTGTCAAGATTTCTTGGAACAATAGTTATACCCGGTATTGAGATTCACTGTCCTTACTCCTTGGACCAAACACATAGAGCGAGCTGTCCTGAGTGATAATTCAATCTACATGTTTATACATACCTCACAAGTCTGAGGTTGACTCTTGTGAGTAGACACCCTATGGGGGAACTGATTTAACACATAATTGTTTCATTGTATTATTAAATTGATTTGCACTATGTAGGTGCCTTTGTGCGCTTTCTTTTTCTTTTTTGCTTTTAGATATATATATATATATATATATATGCTTATATACATATATATTTATGTGTTAGTATGTGTATATATACATATTAACATATATACATACCTTTAAGTGATGTCATCCAAGATGGCGTCCCTTCAATTTCGATTGGCTGATAGAATTCTATCAGCCAATCGGAATTAAGGTAGAAAAAATCCTATTGGCTGATGCAATCAGAAATTTTTTCTACCTTAATTCCGATTGGCTGATAGAATTCTATCAGCCAATCGGAATTGGAGGGACGCCATCTTGGATGACGTTACTTAAAGGTACCGTCATTTAGTGTTAGTCGTCGGATGGAAGAGGATGCTCCGCGTCGGATGGCTTGAAGATGGACCCGCTTCGGATGGAAGAAGATAGAAGATGCCATCTGGATGAAGACTTCTGACTGTCTGGAGGTCCTCTTCTGCCAGGATCAGATGAAGACTTCTGGCCGTCTGGAGGAACACTTCTGCCGGTTGGGTGAAGACGTCTCAAGGTAGGGTGATCTTCAAGGGGTTAGTGTTTGGTTTTATTAAGGGGGGGATTGGGTGGGTTTTAGAGTAGGGTTGGGTGTGTGGGTGGTGGGTTGTAATGTTAGGGGGGTATTGTCTTTTTTTTAACAGGTAAAAGAGAGCTGATTACTTTGGGGCAATGCCCCGCAAAAAGTCCTTTTAAGGGCTATTTGTAATTTAGTGTAGGGTAGGGCTTTTTTATTTTGGGGGGCTTTTTATTTTATATGGGGGATTAGATTAGGTGTAATTAGTTTAAAAAAATTGTAATTATTTTATTATTTTCTGTAATTTAGTGTTTGTTTTTTTCCGTACTTTAGTTTATTTAATTTAATTGTAATTAATTGTAGTTAGTTTTGGTAATTAATTTAATTATAGTGTAGTGTTAGGTGTAATTGTAACTTAGGTTAGGGTTTATTTTACAGGTAAATTTTGTACTTATTTTAAATAGCAAGTTATTAAATAGTTAATAACTATTTAATAACTATTGTACCTAGTTAAAATAAATACAAAGTTGCCTGTAAAATAAAAATAAACCCTAAGCTAGCTACAATGTAACTATTAGTTATATTGTAGCTATCTTAGGGTTTATTTTATAGGTAAGTATTTAGTTTTAAATAGGAATAATTTAGTTAATAATAGTAATTTTATTTAGATGTATTTAAATTATTTTTAAGTTAGGGGGTGTTGGGGTTAGGGTTAGACTTAGATTTAGGGGTTAATAACTTTATTATAGTGGCGGCGATGTTGGCGGCGGCAGATTTGGGGTTAATGAGTGTAGTTAGGTGGCGTCGACATTGGGGGCGGCAGATTAGGGGTTAATAAATAAAAAGTAGGTGTTGGTGATGTTGGGGGTAGCAGATTAGGGGTTCATAAGGATAATGTAGGTGGCAGCAGTTTACGGAGCGGCAGATTAGGGGTTAATAATATAATGTAGGTGTCGACGATGTTGGGGGCAGCAGATTAGGGGTTAATAAGTGTAAGATTAGGGGTGTTTAAACTCGAGGTTCATGTTAGGGTGTTAGGTGTAGACATAAAAATATTTTTCCATAGGAATAAATGGGTCTGCGTTAGAAGCTGAACGCTGCTTTTTTGCAGGTGTTAGGTTTTTTTTCAGCCGGCTCTGCCCCATTGTTTCCTATGGGGAAATCATGCACGAGCACGTTTTGCCAGCTCACCGCTACCGTAAGCAGCGCTGGTAGTGAGGTGAGATGTGGAGCTAAATTCTGCTCTACGCTCACCTTTTTGCGGCTAACGCCGGGTTTAAAAAACCTGTAATACCAGCGTTGTTTGTAGGTGAGCGGTGAGCTGAAACTGCTTGTTAGCCCCGCAAGCCTTACTGACAAAACTCGTAATCTAGCCGATTGTTTTTTAAAGATATCTCTTAAAGATATGAATGACGCAAACTGAGTGATAAAACCTTAGACATATAAACAGCTAATTTATACATTATTATCAACTTATTGTTGCCTATTTGAAATTGAATGGAGCTTAAATTTATAATAAGGTCAATTTATATTTTGCATTTAAAAAAAATACAGTTTAAAGGGACAATGTACTTAGGCTAACATCTAGTATTCAAATTGGCTGCAGGAAAATCTTGTCAAATGGGTTGGTCTCTCTCTAGCAAAAACCTTAAGAAAGTGGATATCTGATGTTACCTTTCGTTTACATGATTTGTTTTATAGACAAAACTGCAGTATGAACATTTTCAATATGGGTGGTAGCTTCAACAGGCAAAACAGCTTTTTTATATGACAAAATAAAGGTAAAGGAGCAATTGTTAAACAATTTAATACACTCCAGAATGCTATACGGATCAGAGGGAAAATATTTAAGAAAATAAAATTATTTTATTATATTATTATAGTACAATATCCCAGGAGTCTGCAATGTTTATACTACTGCTTTTATGGCCACTCCTAATGGAGAGTCCAACAAACTGAAAATAGGAACAGCTGTTTAAAAACATGAACATTGAAATTGTTTAAAACAATTTTAGGCACCTGCAACTGGACAATGAATAGCAAGCTGAAGATGCTCTAAAAATTGGAAAAGCCCCACAGGTGGCTCTGGATGCAGTTGTGGGCAGGGCAGTTGAATCATGTTCATTTTCTTGGCCCAACACAGAAGATAACTTGGATTGGGTTCTCACAGTCCAACTGGGATCTAGAATTTGCCCATCTTGCTTTTCTCAATGCTCCAGCTCAGGGGGCTGATTTATCATGTGTCTGGTGGACTTGATCTGCTGTAGCGAC
Organism: Bombina bombina; assembly: GCF_027579735.1. NCBI lineage: Eukaryota > Metazoa > Chordata > Amphibia > Anura > Bombinatoridae > Bombina > Bombina bombina. Next base: position 65,923,629 of record NC_069504.1, on the reverse strand, counting down.
CATGTCCACCAGACATGGAAAAATGCATACGCTGTCGCCATTTATCATTGCACAAGCAGTTCTGGTGAACTGCTTGTGCAATGCCGCCCCCTGTAGTTTCTTGGCCAATTGGTCGCTAGCAGGGGGTGTCAATCAACCCAATGGTATGCGATCAGGTGGATTGCTCAGAGGCAGCGTACGAGTCTTCTTACAGATGTATTTGGCCCCATTAGGGCCATGATAAATCGACCCCATGTTCTTTACTTGAAAAACTATTTTTATGTTTCTGTGAAATTCTTTGAAACCCCTTGAAAACATTTTTTTTAAAAGCTTGTGAAACATCTTTTTGCTTTTCCATTGTGTTTCACCAGATACTTCAGTTATCCAGTAATTATAATTTAGGGAATTTTACTACTTGGCATAAAAAATTTAAAATTAAAAAAAATCACTCAACCTGCTATCAAATTCTTTCACTACACTTCTGAATGATTAAAAGGGATGCAATTGAAATAGGAGACTAAAACATCTTATAGTCATTTAAATAAAAAACATGATATATATATATATATATATATATATATATACTGTAAGTTTAAATACACATCAGACCATGAAACAGAATATTACATTTTTACATCCAACAGATATTCAATCGTTTCTTGACTCCTTAGTGGCCAGAAAGCCCATAATAAATTGCAAGTTAATACATTGTGACTTTCTCACAGCCCAGAGGTTTAAATCGGTTAAAGAAATATTGACCTCCCTGGGTCTCTTGTGTCGTTATCTTGAAGCTAAAAGGCTGTGGTCAGACAGTTTTAGCACCTATTTCTTTAGAATGTTTAAGCACTAAAATTATAGTCTATTGAATTCAATTACGCAAAGTTAATGTTCATTACAAGAATTTACATCGCCTTAGTCCTGGTTACTTAACCTTTAATTACCTTGAATTACCAGCATTAAAAACTGCTTTAAGCCTTGCCTGCAAAATCGTGCTCTGACAATCAGTACTTTTCTACATGCATCTTAAAACTTATGCAGTGGAGGTAAATCAAGTTGAAGATGTAAAAATCAAGGTTATATTAAACATGTCAAAGCGTAAAAGGAACGCTGGAAATGCATTATTGGGACAATCAATGGAATCTTTGTAATTGATTGAGCAAAAATTGTAGGAAGATTATTTCAAATGCTAAATTGGGCTTCTCTTTGTTCAGTAGGTTATTTTGCTTAGTTCCAGATTTTTCTGGCTGGGTGATTTCTTGACTACTTTGATACTGTTTAATCAATGTGGCTTCCAGAAAAAGGTTTAAGAGCCCTTACTCTGTTAGGCTTGAAAAGTAATCCAAAATTTACATGAAATGTATGAAGCAAAATTTTGATTTGTTTATTTTGTCATTCAATTTCCAGTTCTCAAAAGGTAATCTTTAAAAGATTAGTGTAATATATAGTCACAATCCCATAAATATACAAACTTGCAGTTCAAGCAAAATAGAGATCCTAACTAGAGATGAATAAATGTTTTACAAAATTTGCTTAGGACACTTAAAGGGACACTCAATCAAAATTAAACTTTCATTATTCAGATAGAGCATGCCATTTTAAACAACTTTCCAATTTACTTCCATTAACTAAATGTGCACAGTCTTTTTATATTTAAACATTTTGAGTCACCAGCTCCTACTGAGCATGTGCAAGAATAAGTGTGTATGCATTTGTGAATGGCTGATGGCTGTTACATGGTATGTGTATGCATTAGTGATTGGCTGATGGCTGTCACATGGTACAGAGGAGTGGAAAAAGACATAACTTTTAAAATTGTCAGAAAAAAAATCTACTACTCATTTGAAGTTCAGACTAAGTGCTATTGCATTGTCTTGTTATCTTGCATCTGTTGATTATGCAAATCTACTGTGTTGACTGGTCCTTTAATGTTGTCTATATTTTGCTGCTTGGCTAACTATCATCTAAATTACACGTTTTGCGTTACAGTGTAAAAACAGTAACTCAGCCATTACGGGTCTTGTAGGTATAGCTGTACCACAAGCATTTTAGCCTGTAATGCAATGTCAATCCCGCACTCAAAAAATTTCATTTTTGCATGGGATTTCCATAGCGTGGGTATTACAGGTTGTGCGGTGAGGCTAAAATGCTATCTGAGACCTGAGACAAAAATGTTTCACAAAACTCATAACTAGAATGTTACAAAGTACACTACCACCCATAAACTACCTATTAACCCCTATTCCACAGTCCTCATGCATCACAAATACTATTTAAAACTTATTAACCCCTAATCTGTCACTCCAGACATCGCCACAACTAATAAAAGTTATTAACCCCTATTCCGCCGCACCCCAACATCGCCACCACTATAATAAAGTTATTAACCCCTATTCCCCAACACCCCAACCTGGCTGACACTATAATAAAGCTATTAACCCCTATTCCGCCGCTCCCCGACATCGCCGCCGCTAAATAAAGTTATTAACCCTTAAACCTCTGGGCTTCCACATCACCGCCACTAAATAAACCTATTAACTCCTAAACCGCCAGCCCCCCACATCGCAAAAAATAAATTAAACAATTAACCCCTAAACCTAACAACCCCCTAACTTTAAATTAAAATTACAATATCCCTATCTTAAAATAAATAAAAATTTACCTGTGAAATTAAAAAAACTAAGTTTAAACTAACAATTAACCTAACATAACTATTATAAAAAAAAAAATACTAAATTACAAAAAATAAACACTAAAATATGGAAAAATAAATGAAATTATCCAAAATAAAAACAATTACAGCTAATCTAATAGCCCTATAAAAATAAAAAAGCTAGCCAAAAAAACAACAACCTAGCCTACAATAAACTACCAATAGCCCTTAAAAGGGCCTTTTGTAGGGCATTGCCCTAAAGAAATCTGCTCTTTTACCTGTAAAAAAATACAAAGACCCCCCCAACAGTAAAACCCACCACCCAACCAACCCCCCTAAAATAAAAAACCTAAGCTACCCATTGTCCTGAAAAGGACATTTGTATGGGCATTGCCTTTAAAACATCATTCAGCTCTTTTATATTGCCCTTAAAAGGGCATTCAGCTCTTTTAAAAAAGCCCAAACCTTAATCTAAAAAAAAAAAAAAGTTAAAAAAAAAACATAACACTCACCCCCGACGATCCACTTACAGTTTCTGAAGTCCGGACATCCAGACGGCGAGAAGTCTTCTTCCAGGCGGCAAGGTCTTTATCCTTCCAGGCCACATATTCTATCTTCATCCAGGCAGCATCTTCTATCTTCATCCCGGCGTCCCGAAACGGTCCATCATTAAAGACATCTGATGCAGAGAGCCCTTTTCATACGGTCACCGCTGTACACTGAATCTTCAATGCAAGGGAGTCTTTTTAAAATAGCGTCGCTTGCATTCCTATTGGATGATTTGATTTTTGAAATTCAAATCAGCCAATAGGATGAGAGCTACTGAATTCCTATTGCCTGTTCAAATAAGCCAATAGGATGAGAGCTACTGAAATTCTATTGGCTATTTAAATCAGCCAATAGAATTTCAGTAACTCTCATCCTATTGGCTGAATTGAAAAGCCAATAGGATTTCAGTAGCTCTCATCCTATGGGCTGATCTGAATTTCAAAAATCAAATCAACCAATTGGAATGCAAGGGACGCCATTTTAAAAAGGCTCCCTTGGATTGAAGATTCAGTATACGGTGGTGACCGTATGAAGAGGATGCTCTGCGCCGGATGTCTTCAAGGATCGACCCACTCCGCGCTGCCGGGATGAAGATAGAAGATGCTGCCTGGATAAAGATAGAAGATGCTGTCTGGATAAAGATAGAAGATGCATGGAGGGATGAAGACCTCGCTGCCTGGATGAAGACTTTTAGCCGCCTGGATGTCCGGACTTCAGAAACTGTAAGTGGATCGTTGGTGGTTAGTGTTAGGGTTTTTTTTACTTTTTTTGGGTGGGTTTTTTTTTTTAGATTAGGGTTTGGGCTTTAGGTAAAAGAGCTAAATGACCATTTCAGGGCAATGAAAAAGAGCTGAATGCCCTTTTAAGGGCAATGTCCATACAAATGCCCTTTTCAGGGAAATGGGTAGCTTAGGTTTTTGTTAGAGTTAAGTTTTATATTTTGGTGGGTTGATTAGGTGGTGGGTTTTACTGTTGGGGGTTCTTTGTAATTTTTTACAGGTAAAAGAGCTGATTTCTTTAGGGCAATGCCCTACAAAAGGCCCTTTTAAGGGCTATTGGTAGTTTATTGTAGGCTAGAGGTTTTTTATTTTGGGGGGCTTTTTATTTTTATAGGGCTAATAGATTAGGTTTAATTGTTTTTATTTTGGATAATTTCGTTTGTTATTTTTTGTAATTTAGTGTTTGTTATTTTTTGTAATTTTTTATTTTAGACTTATTTTTTTTAGTAGCGTTAGGTTTCTTTATGTGTAATTTAGTTTATTTAATTGGTAGTTATTTTAATTATAGTACAATAGTTATGTTAGGTTAATTGTTAGTTTAAACTTAGGTTAGACATCTGCGTTTCGTTTCGTTCTGAATTTAAATTCGGACAAATTTGTCAAATTCGATCAATTGGAATTTCCGAATTACCAAAGCACCGAATCTAACAAATAAATCCGAATTAGTTCGGATTTATTCGTAACATTCGGATGGCCATGGACTAATCACAATTACACTAGTATTGTACTGTATATTAGGTTATATCACTCTACTATGGGTTACACCTAATATTACAGTAAATAATACTAGTCTAATACACAGCACATCCCACCTAACACATACCGAACTTCCGAATTTACGAATCGAATCCGAACCGAATACATCCGAATTTATTTGAATCCGAATGAATCCGAACGAATCCGAAACAAATGCATTTGAATGTATCCGAATTCTAATCGATCCTAAATCGAAATTTGAAAACATCCGAATCTATCCGAAACAAACTGAAACAATTTTTTTTGCTGTGCACAAGTCTAACTTAGGTATTTTTAATTTCACAGGTAAGTTTTTATTTATTTTAAGATAGGGATATTGTAATTTTAATTTAAAGTTTGGGGGTTGTTAGGTTTTGGGGTTAATAGTTTAATTTAGTTTTTTGCGATGTGGGGGGCTGGCGGTTTAGGGGTTAATAGGTTTATTTAGTGGCAGTGATGTGGGAGGCCAGAGGATTATGGGTTAATAACTTTATTTAGTGATGGGGATGTTGGGGAGCGGCAGAATAGGGGTTAATAGCTTTATTAAAGTGGCAGAGATGTTGGGGTGCAGGGGAATAGGGGTTAATAACATTATTGTGGCGGCGATGCCGGGGAGCAGCGAAATAGGGGTTACTAACTTTTATTAGGGGCAGCGATGTCAGAAGCAGCAGATTAGTGGTTAATAACTTTATTTCTGTGTTGGTGATGTTGTGAGGGGCAGATTAGGGGTGTTTAGATGTGGGGTTTATGTTAGGGTTCTTGGTTTAAAAGTAACTTTTTTTCCCCATAGGCATCAGTTAGGTTGCGTTACGGAGCTTTTCATTCCGTGCTTCAGGTATTAGTTTTTTTTCTAACATTCTCTCCCCATTGATATCTATGGGAAAAGCGTGCACGAGCACGTCAAAGCAGCCCTTGGATTTGTACAGTATGGAGCTTATCGCCACCATATTGCACGCACAAAGCGGCTTTTCAGAAACTTGTAATGGCAGCACTATAGCGCAAAACTCGTAATCTAGGCGTTTTTTATTTAATTTGTTTTAGGTGTCTCATTCTCAGGTAACTACAGCATTGGGAAGTGAGTCTTTACACTGAGGGGTGTGTCCTGCAACAGACTTTGCCCTGGGGCCTTAAAATTAATACTATCAAAAATGAATACTATCAGTGGCAACATATACAGCAAAAGAATGATGATTGCTGTACCAAATAGTGACTTCTTGGCATCAGAAAAGTGATATTAGAAGGTGCTTATGCTTGAATATAAGGAACATGCCAGGAAGGGAATGTACTGTATATGTGTGTGTGAGCGTGCATGCCTGTGCATGTATGTATGTGTTTGAGTGTGTGTTTGCATGTGTTCATCTAAATGTGTGCGTCTGTTATTGATTAAATGTCAATTTATGCAAAAACTGGAAAAAAATGGACGGGACAAAGATGGCAGCAATATACTAAAGCTCAGTGGAGACCAAAGTGCATTTTATACCTCCCAGCAAAAATGTTTGTCCTTCCGCATCTCCGTTGGCCGTATAAGTGTCCATGACCTATAGCGGACAGATAAAATATAATTTTCTTTATCTTGGAATGCATGTTTTTTTAGAATTGGGACTTCCCGTGATATAACAACAGACTTTTGTGTCAGCCATCTTTTTTTGGTGGTTCACATCTGTGAGTTTAACATTGTATATTCAAAAGGACACCCATCCAGTAGAGTATGCCTATGAGCAAGACAGAGGCAGTTCCCTCAAAAAGGGTCAGGTAATACTTACCTTTATCTGACATGCTGGTACCTTGAAAGATCTTATGGCATATCCGGTTTGTACTTGCCCAGAGCTTCCTTTAGATGGATTAAAAAGACACAGCACCATAGATGTGGATACTTGTCCCAGGGTATACATGAAAATGGAGGTGACAGATTTGTCAGATTGTGCTCCTGGGCACCTTGTTGCTTACTGGACACAATGGATGGGCATGGGGCTCAGCCCTTTGAAACCAACTCTGGAACAGAAGAACAGCAGATGGCAGTGATCTCAGGATGAAGTTAACCTCAGCATTCAGTTGTACAAAATACATTACACCATACCCTGAGAAATGTCTGAAGAATATTTCCACAGCTGTGTATACTTTGCAGTTTACATGCAGACTGGCAGAAATGACACCCTCCTTTATGCTGTTTTTCATTTGTCTGATGTAAGTGATGAAGAGAGGGTAGGTGTAAGCTAAACTAGCACTGATATTATTGCAGAAACAGTATAAGTACATCATATGCAGCTTTTATTTTTGGACACTGAATTTCTGTTTCTGCCTGACAGTTACTGTACACTAGAATTCTGTGATAACCCATTCCTTTGTTGACAGTGAGACTTACTGTACTTATTTGTGTTTTGCTGTTACACCATCATTCTGTGGATAAATGCTCCTTTAACAATATGCCAGCTCCCAGTCAAGATTGGCTGAAAATGTTAAACGATTGTTAGAAAGTTGTATTCTTACAGGTTTTGATATTTTTTCTTTTCAAATATTAATATTATTGGAGACCTTGCAGCTTTGTAAAGCTCTATGCTAATGAGCAGTTTTCTCTCACCACTCACTTACATGCAGCGCTGGTATTACAGGTTTTTACAAACCCGGCGTTAAAAGGCAAGAAGTAAGCGTAGAGCAAAATTGTGCTCAATACCACATTCCAATACCAGCGCGGTGAGCTGGCCGTACGTGCTCGTTCACGATTTCCCCATAGACATCAATGGGGAGAGCCGGCTGAGAAAAAGTCTAACACCTGCCAAAAAGCAGCGTAATTCTCAGTAACGCAGCCCCATTGATTCCTATAGGGAAATAAAAGTTATGTTTACACCTAACACCCTAATATGAACCCTGAGTCTAAACACCCCTAATCTTACACTTATTAACCCCTAATCTGCCGCCCCCGACATCGCCAACACCTACATTATTCTTATTAACCCCTAATCTGCCGCTCCAGACATCGCCGCCACGTACATTATATTTATTAACCCCTAATCTGCTGCCCCAACATCGCAGACACCTACATTATATTTATTAACCCCTAATCTGCAGCCCCAACATTGCCTAAACTATATTAAATGTATTAACCCCTAAACCTAAGTCTAACCCTAACATCCCCAAATCTAAATATAATTTAAATAAATCTAAAGAAAATTACTATCATTAACTAAATTATTCCTATTTAAAACTAAATACTTACCTATAAAATAAACCCTAAGCTAGCTACAATATAACTAATAGTTACATTGTAGCTAGCTTAGGGTTTATTTTTATTTTACAGGCAAGTTTGTATTTATTTTAACTAGGTAGAATAGTTACTAAATAGTTATTAACTACCTAGCTAAAATAAAGACAAATTGATCTGTAAAATAAAACATAACCTAAATTACACTAACACCTAACACTACACTACATTTAAATAAATTAACTAAATTAAATACAATTAAATACAATTAAATACAATTAAATAAATTAAATTAAATTAGCAAAATCACAAAAAAACACTAAATTACAGAAAATAATAAGCAAATTACAGATCTTTAAACTATTTACACCTAATCTAATAGCCCTATCAAAATACCCCCCCCAAAAAAAAAAAAAAAACCTAGCCTAAACTAAACTATCAATAGCCCTTAAAAGCTTAAAAGGGCCTTTTGCTGGGCATTGCCCCAAAGTAATAAGCTCTTTTACCTGTAAAAAAATACAAACAACCCCCCAACAGTAAGACCCACCACCCACACAACCAGCCCCCCAAATAAAATACTAACTAAAAAAACCTAAGCTCCCCATTGCCCTGAAAAGGGCATTTGGATGGGCATTGCCCTTAAAAGGGCATTTAGCTCTTTTTCAGGCCCAAACCCTAATCTAAAAATAAACCCACCAATACACCCTTAAAAAAATCCTAACACTAACCCCCGAAGATTCACTTACTGGGAGAAGTCTTCATCCAAGTGGCAAGATGTCCTCAACGAAGCCGGCAGAAGTGGTCCTCCAGACAGGCAGAAGTGGTCCTCCAGATGGCAGAAGTCTTCATCCAGACGGCATCTTCTATCTTCATCCTTCCAACACGGAGCGGGTCCATATTCAAGACATCCGACACGGAGCATCCTCTTCAAACTACGTCTTCTTCGTAATGAATATCTCTTTAGGAATGTCATCCTAGATGGCGTCCCTTAGATTCCGATTGGCTGATAGATTCTATCAGCCAATCGGAATTAAGGTAGAAAAAATCCTATTGGCTGATTGGATCAGCCAATAGGATTGAACTTCAATCCTATTTGCTGATGCAATCAGCTAATAGGATTGAGCTTGCATTCTATTATCTGATTGGAACAGCCAATAGAATGTCAGCTCAATCCTATTGGCTGATTGCATCAGCCAATAGGATTTTTCTACCATAATTCCGATTGGCTGATAGAATTCTATCAGCCAATTGGAATCTAAGGGACGCCATCTTGGATGATGTCACTTAAAAAGATATTCATTCGGAAGAAGACGTCGTTTGAAGAGGATTCTCCGCGCCAAATGTCTTGAATATGGACCTGCTCCGTTTCGGAAGGATGAAGATAGAAGATGCCGTCTGGGTGAAGACTTCTGCCCATCTGGAGGACCACTTCTGCCGGTTTCGTTGAGGACATCTTGCTGCTTGGATGAAGACTTCTCCCAGTAAGTGAATCTTCGGGGGTTGGTGTTAGGATTTTTTTAAGGGTTTATTGGTGGGTTTATTTTTTTATTTGGGTTTGGGTCTGCAAAAGAGCTAAATGCCCTTTTAAGGGCAATGCCCATCCAGATGCCCTTTTCAGGGCAATGGGGAGCTTAGGTTTTTTTAGATGTATTTTATTTGGGGGGTTGGTTGTGTGGGTGGTGGGTTTTACTGTTGGGGGGGTTGTTTGTATTTTTTTTTTTACAGGTAAAAGAGTTGATTTATTTGGGGCAATGCCCCACAAAAGGCCCTTTTAAGGGCTATTGATAGTTTAGTTTAGGCTAGGTTTTTATTTTTTATTTTGGGGGGGCTTTTTTATTTTGATAGGGATATTAGATTAGTTGCAATTAATTTAAAGATCTGTAATTTGTTTTTTATTTTCTGTAATTTAGTGTTTTTTTGTGATTTAGCTAATTTATTTTATTTAATTGTATTTAATTGTATTTAATTTAGTTAATTTATTTAATTGTAGTGTAGTGTTAGGTGTTAGTGTAACTTAGGTTAGGTTTTATTTTACAGGTCAATTTGTATTTATTTTAGCTAGGTAGTTATTAAATAGTTAATAACTATTTAATAACTATTCTACTTAGTTAAAGGGACATTAAACACCATTCCCTTTATTACCCATTCCCTAATTTTGCATAACCAACACAGTTATAATAATATACTTTTTACCTCTGAGATTACCTTGTATCTAGGCCTCTGCAAACTGTCCCCTTATTTTAGTTCTTTTGACAGACTTGCATTTTTAGCCAATCGGTGCTGACTCCTAGGAGCGTCACGTGCCTGAGCTCAATGTAATCTATATGAAACACATGAACTAACACTCTCTAGTGGTGAAAAACTGTCAAAATGCTTTCAGATTAGAGGCAGTCTTCAAGGTCTAAGAAATTAGCACATGAATCTCCTAGATTTTGCTTTCAACTAAGAATACCAAGAGAACATAGCAAAATTATTAATAAAAGTACATTGGAAAGTTGTTAAAAATTGCATGCCCTATTTAAATCATGAAAGATTTTTTTTTACTTTACTGTCCCTTTAAAATAAATACAAACTTGCCTGTAAAATAAAAGTAAAACCTAAGGCCTAGATTTAGAGTTGGGCGGTAGCCGTGAAAACCAGCGTTAGAGGCTCCTAACGCTGGTTTTGGGCTACCGCCGGTATTTAGAGTCAGTCATTAAAGGGTCTAACGCTCACTTTCCAGCCGCGACTTTTCCATACCGCAGATCCCCTTACGTCATTTGCGTAGCCTATCTTTTCAATGGGATCTTTCTAACGCCAGTATTTAGAGTCGTGGCTGAAGTGAGCGTTAGAAATCTGACGACAAAACTCCAGCCGCAGAAAAAAGTCAGTAGTTAAGAGCTTTCTGGGCTAACGGCGGTTTATAAAGCTCTTAACTACTGTGCTCCAAAGTACACTAACACCCATAAACTACCTATGTACCCCTAAACCGAGGTCCCCCCACATCGCCGCCACTCTAATAAATTTTTTTAACCCCTAATCTGCCGACCGCCACCTACGTTATACTTATGTACCCCTAATCTGCTGCCCCTAACACCGCCGACCCCTATATTATATTTATTAACCCCTAACCTGCCCCCCACAACGTCGCCGCCAGCTACCTACAATAATTAACCCCTAATCTGCCGACCGCAAAGCGCCGCCAACTACGTTATCCTTATGTACCCCTAATCTGCTGCCCCTAACACCGCCGACCCCTATATTATATTTATTAACCCCTAATCTGCCCCATCAACGTCGCCTCCACCTGCCTACACTTATTAACCCCTAATCTGCCGAGCGGACCGCACCGCTACTATAATAAAGTTATTAACCCCTAATCCGCCTCACTCCCGCCTCAATAACCCTATAATAAATAGTATTAACCCCTAATATGCCCTCCCTAACATCCCTGACACCTAACTTCAAGTATTAACCCCTAATCTGCCGACCGAATCTCGCCGCTACTGTAATAAATGGATTAACCCCTAAAGCTAAGTCTAACCCTAACACCCCCCTAAGTTAAATATAATTTAAATCTAACTAAATAAATTAACTCTTATTAAATAAATTATTCCTATTTAAAGCTAAATACTTACCTGTAAAATGAACCCTAATATAGCTACAATATAAATTATAATTATATTATAGCTATTTTAGGATTTATATTTATTTTACAGGTAACTTTGTATTTATTTTAACCAGGTACAATAGCTATTAAATAGTTAAGAACTATTTAATAGCTAAAATAGTTAAAATAATTAGAAAATTACCTGTAAAATAAATCCTAACCTAAGTTACAATTAAACCTAACACTACACTATCAATAAATTAATTATATAAAATACCTACAATTATCTACAATTAAACCTAACACTACACTATCAATAAATTAATTAAATACAATATCTACAAATAAATACAATGAAATAAACTAACTAAAGTACAAAAAATAAAAAAGAACTAAGTTACAAAAAATAAAAAAATATTTACAAACATTAGAAAAATATTACAACAATTTTAAACTAATTACACCTACTCTAAGCCCCCTAATAAAATAACAAAGACCCCTAAAATAAAAAAATGCCCTACCCTATTCTAAATTAAATAAGTTAAAAGCTCTTTTACCTTACCAGCCCTGAAAAGGGCCCTTTGCGGGGCATGCCCCAAAGAATTCAGCTCTTTTGCCTGTAAAAAAAACACATACAATACCCCCCCCAACATTACAACCCACCACCCACATACCCCTAATCTAACCCAAACCCCCCTTAAATAAACCTAACACTAAGCCCCTGAAGATCTCCCTACCTTGTCTTCACCTCACCGGGTCCCGATCTGTCCAGAAGAGGGTCCGAAGTCTTGATCCAAGCCCAAGCGGGGGGCTAAAGAGTGACGTCCATCCTCGGGCTGAAGTCTGGATCCAAGCGGTGGCTGAAGAACTCCATCATCGGGCTGAAGTCGGAAGTCCATCATCGGGATGAAGTCTTCTATCAAGCCGCATCTTCAATCTTCTTTCTTCCAGAGCGGAGCGAGCCATCTTCTTCCAAGCCGACGCAGAACATCCTCTTCAACCGACGCCTACTAGCCGAATGACGGTTCCTTTAAATGACGTCATCCAAGATGGCGTCCCTCGAATTCCGATTGGCTGATAGGATTCTATCAGCCAATCGGAATTAAGGTAGGAATATTCTGATTGGCTGATGGAATCAGCCAATCAGAATCAAGTTCAAATCTATTGGCTGATCCGCTCCGGAAGAAAGAAGATTGAAGATGCGGCTTGATAGAAGACTTCATCCCGATGACGGACTTCCGACTTCAGCCCGATGATGGAGTTCTTCAGCCGCCGCTTGGATCCAGACTTCAGCCCGAGGATGGAAGTCACTCTTCAGCCCCCCGCTTGGGCTTGGATCAAGACTTCGGACCCTCTTCTGGACAGATCGGGACCCGGTGAGGTGAAGACAAGGTAGGAAGATCTTCAGGGGCTTAGTGTTAGGTTTATTTAAGGGGGTTTGGGTTAGATTAGGGGTATGTGGGTGGTGGATTGTAATGTTGGGGGGGTATTGTATGTTTTTTTTTACAGGCAAAAGAGCTGAATTCTTTGGGGCATGCCCCGCAAAGGGCCCTTTTCAGGGCTGGTAAGGTAAAAGAGCTTTGTACTTTTTTTTATTTTAGAATAGGGTAGGGCATTTTTTTATTTTGGGGGTCTTTGTTATTTTATTAGGGGGCTTAGAGTAGGTGTAATTAGTTTAAAATTGTTGTAATATTTTTCTAATGTTTGTAAATATTTTTTTATTTTTTGTAACTTAGTTCTTTTTTATTTTTTGTACTTTAGTTAGTTTATTTAATTGTAGTTATTTGTAGGTATTGTATTTAATTAATTTATTGCTAGTGTAGTGTTAGGTTTAATTGTAACTTAGGTTAGGATTTATTTTACAGGTAATTTTGTAATTATTTTAACTAGGTAGCTATTAAATAGTTCTTAACTATTTAATAGATATTGTACCTGGTTAAAATAAATACAAAGTTGCTTGTAAAATAAATATTAATCCTAAAATAGCTACAATATAATTATAATTTATATTGTAGCTATATTAGGGTTTATTTTACAGGTAAGTATTTAGATTTAAATAGGAATAATTTATTTAATAAGAGTTAATTATTTCGTTAGATTTAAATTATATTTAATTTAGTGGGGTGTTAGTGTTAGGGTTAGACTTAGCTTTAGGGGTTAAAATGTTTTATTAGAGTAGCTGTGAGCTCCGATCAGCAGATTAGGGGTTAATACTTGAAGTTAGGTGTCGGCGATGTTAGGGAGGGCAGATTAGGGGTTAATACTATTTATTATAGGGTTATTGAGGTGGGAGTGAGGCGGATTAGGGGTTAATAACTTTATTATAGTAGCGGTGCGGTCCGCTAGGCAGATTAGGGGTTAATAAGTGTAGGCAGGTGGATGCGACGTTGTGGGGGGCAGATTAGGGGTTAATAAATATAATATAGGGGTCGGCGGTGTTAGGGGCAGCAGATTATGGGTAAACAGGGATAATGTAGGTAGCGGCGGTTTACGGAGCGGCAGATTAGGGGTTAAAAAAATTATGCAGGTGTCAGCGATAGCGGGGGCGGCAGATTAGGGGTTAATAAGTGTAAGGTTAGGGGTGTTTAGACTCGGGGTACATGTTAGAGTGTTAGGTCCAGACGTAGGAAGTGTTTCCCCATAGGAAATAATGGGGCTGCGTTAAGAGCTGAACGCGGCTTTTTTGCAGGTGTTAGGTTTTTTATCAGCTCAAACAGCCCCATTGTTTCCTATGGGGGAATCGTGCACGAGCACATTTTTGAAGCTGGCCACGTCCGTAAGCACCGCTGGTATCTAGAGTTGCAGTGGCGTTAAATTATGCTCTACGCTCCCTTTTTGGAGCCTAACGCACTGAAAACCCTGCCATTATGTGAACTCTAAATACCAGCGGTATTTAAAAGGTGCGGGGAAAAAAAAGCATGCTTTAGCTACGCGGGTCGTTACTGACAAAACTCTAAATCTAGGCGTAAGATAGATACAATGTAACTATTAGTTATATTGTAGCTAGCTTAGGATTTATTTTATAGGTATTTAGTTTTAAATAGGAATAATTTAGTTAAGGATAGTAATTTTCTTTAGATTTATTTAAATTATATTTAAGTTAGGTCGTGTTAGGGTTAGGGTTAGACTTAGATTTAGGGGTTAATACATTTAATATAGTGGTGGCGATGTTAGGGGCGGCAGATTAGGGGTTAATAATATTAAACTAGTGTTTGTGTGGCGGTAGTGCGGCGGTTTAGGGGTTAATATGTTTTTTCTAACGGCGGCTATGTCCGGAGCAGCAGATTAGGGGTTAAAAATTGTATTATAGTGTTTGCGATGCGGGTGGGCCTCAGTTTAGGGGTTAATAGGTAGTTTATGGGTGTTAGTGTACTTTTTAGCACTTTAATTAGGAGTTTTGTGCTACGGTGTTGTAGTGTAAAACTCATAACTACTGACTTTAGAATGCGTTATGGATCTTGGAGGTAGAGGGTGTACCGCTCACTTTTTGGCCTCCCAGGACATACCAGCGCTATGGAAGTCCCATAGAAAAAAGGGTTTACGAAGTTTACGTAAGTCGTTTTGCGGTAAGGCCAAAGATGTGTGTGGTACACCTAAACCTGCAAGACTCGTAATAGCAGCAGTAGTGAAAAAGCAGCATTAGGACCTCTTAACGCTGCTTTTTCAGCTTAACGCAAGACTCATAATCTAGCCATATGTAATTTAGTCAGCATAGTATGGCTCATTTTGGGTTTGCTGATGTAAAAAAAATGAAAAGATATACCAAATAGTGAAGGATACCATAGACCTTTATTAAAAATTACTTCACAGCGGCCTCGACATTTAGATAACTTATTTCACAGTATGGATTATATGACATCTGGAGAGCTTTGCACCATGAGTATAAGGACTTTAAGTTCTACTCCTGTCCTCACAAGTCTTTTTCCAGATTAGACTACTTCTTTGCTGAGCCATGGGTTCTGGATACAGCATCCAGAGCATCCATTGCGTTAACAGCCTGGTCAGATCATGATCCAGTTCCAGTACAAGTAAACCTTGGACCACCTAGTGACCAGAGCAAGCCTAAATTGAGATTTGATGATTGGTTCATTAGAAATCCTGCATCGCTTCAAAAGTTCAAAGTCTCAATCAGGGAATTTTTAACCTTCAATGAAACGGGCCATACTCCTATACAGTATGTTTGGGCCTCTTTCAAAGCCTTCACTAGGGGGCTATGTCTGAAACAAGCGGTTTAAGCTCGCCAGACAAAGGGTAAGTCTCAGGCTGAATTAATGTGCCTTTATAGAGTTGTATCAGCTATACAAAAAACAAACCCCACGCCTAGTGGAATTTCCCAGTTAGAAGTAATAAGAGCAGACATACAACGCCTTGAACTCCTTAGAACCCAAAAAATGCTAACTAAACTGAAGCAAGTATTCTATTCTCATAATAACAAGGCTAATGCTCTCCTCGCTACCAAACTCAGACAGAGACTAGCTCAAAGATGCATAACCTCTATTAAGACATCCAATCATACTGTGGTTGCCCCTGCAGATATCGGAGAAGCGTTCAGCTGCTATTACTCGTCTCTATACAATTTAGATACCATCTAACCAGACTCTACATCCTTACATTCCTATCTCTCAACATTGCAGCTTCCAACCCTTAATGATGAACAACTTGGTCTCCTACGCTCTCGTATTACTATAGAAGACCTTAACAAGGCGATTCGACAGCTTAAGCCCAATAAGTCACCAGGCCCAGATGGGTTTACGAGGCAATTTTATAAAACATTTGAAGAACTTCTTTCTCCTTTATTATTGAAGACATTTCATGAATGGGCCAGTACGGGCTCTACCTTATATGAATTCCTAGAGGCTGAAATCATAACTATTTTAAAACCAGGGAAAGACCCCCAGCTATGCCAAAGCTATAGACCCATTTCACCTATTAACTCGGATGTTAAATTGTACTCAAAAATTTTGGCAAATAGGCTAGCTGAAATTATCCCTTCGGTTATAAATAAGGGCCAAGTTGGGTTTGTACCAGGGAGAAAGGGCCCCGACAACACCCGGTGAATATTGGCAATCTTATAAGAGGCCAAGGGATGAGGTGCCCCCTTCCTGGCCCTGTCACTAGATGTGGAAAAAGCTTTTGACAGGGCCAGGTGGGACTTTCTTTGGGAAGTTCTCAAGATATTTCATATACCTCAGCAATATCTTTTGGCGGTGCAGGCCTTATTTTCTGGCCCACCAGCTAGGATATGTGGAGTAGGATTTTGCTAATCCTTAAGTCTTAGCGAAATCCTACTCCACATATCCTAGCTGGTGGGCCAGAATATAAGGCCTGCACCGCCAAAAGATATTGCTGAGGTATATGAAATATCTTGAGAACTTCCCAAAGAAAGTCCCACCTGGCCCTGTCAAACGCTTTTTCCACATCTAGTGACAGGGCCAGGAAGGGGGCACCTCATCCCTTGGCCTCTTATAAGATTGCCAATATTCACCGGGTGTTGTCGGGGCCCTTTCTCCCTGGTACAAACCCAACTTGGCCCTTATTTATAACCGAAGGGATAACTTCAGCTAGCCAATTTGCCAAAATTTTCGAGTACAATTTAACATCCGAGTTAATAGGTGAAATGGGTCTATAGCTTTGGCATAGCTGGGGGTCTTTCCCTGGTTTTAAAATAGTTATGATTTCAGCCTCTAGGAATTCATATAAGGTAGAGCCCATACTGGCAAATAGGCTAGCTGAAGTTATCCCTTCAGTTATAAATAAGGGCCAAGTTGGGTTTGTACCAGGGAGAAAGGGCCCCGACAACACCCGGTGAATATTGGCAATCTTATAAGAGGCCAAGGGATGAGGTGCCCCCTTCCTGGCCCTGTCACTAGATGTGGAAAAAGCTTTTGACAGGGCCAGGTGGGACTTTCTTTGGGAAGTTCTCAAGATATTTGATATACCTCAGCAATATCTTTTGGCGGTGCAGGCCTTATATTCTGGCCCACCAGCTAGGATATGTGGAGTAGGATTTCGCTAAGACTCATTTACTATTGCTAATGGTACGAGACAGAGCTGCCCTTTGTCGCCCCTTCTTGTCAGCCTGGCGAAAGAGCCCCTTGCTCAGTCCATTTGGTCGAATGAGGAGATCTCTGGGATGCAATTTGGGCGTTCCCAGCATAAAATTGCGTTGTTTGCTGATGACGTTAAACTTCTTTTGACTTCACCCATGACCTCCATGACAGCAGTCTTTGACACTATCCATACTTATGGTAAACATAGTCTGTACAAGCTTAATGTTACAAAAAGGGAGGTACTCCATGTGAATGTTCCCCCAGACATGCTCTTGATCTTAAAAACCACATACCCCTTTCAATGGTCTCACCGAGTAATCAAGCACTTGGGAGTTTTTCTGAGCCCAGACACAAGTACAGTTATTGCGTCCAATTTTTCTGAGCCTCTCGTAGAGTTTGGAACCATACTTAAGGGATGGGAATTTAGGAAACTGTCTTGGACAGGTAGAATAGTCACAGTTAAGATGGCTTTTTTGCCTAAGCTCACATACCTGTTCAGGTGCCTTCCTCTCACAGTCCCTAGAGCCCTCTTAAATAAACTCCAGAGTATGATATCAGCGTATTTGTGGGCAGGTAGGAGACCAGTCACTTATGGTATAATTATGCAAAAACCTATCCACATGGGAAGACTTGAGTTTCCTAGTGTGATATTATATTACGATGCCTCTAGGCTTTCGCAGCTTATGTTTTTGCTGGCAGGAAGTCGAGCAGGACATGCTGCCTAAGGGTATTGCATTATCTGACCTTCCATGGATCCCCCCTTAGCTAAGAAGTAAACTTCTTATCAACCACCCTCTCATCCTTGATGCCCTTAAACATTGGGATTCTTAGAGAGCAATATCGAATTTAGCATCCCACCCTTCCCCTCTCTTTGTTATGTTATATATCATTGTTATGGTTATACTAGGAACAAAACAAGTTTTTCCTATATCAGTTGGTTGTTATGTAACCATCACATTAACCATTGTTCTACTATATTTCTTGAATTTTCAAGAACTTTAACTGAAAATTAGAGATTCTCATGATAGTTGATCTTGCAATAAATAACAAATCTCGGCATTTAAATGTTAAGACAAGCTGATGCGCTGGTAACTATGCAGTGATATGTGGCATATGATTGTATATTTTGGATCGTATGTATATATTGTATTATATTTTGTGCCGTTTATTTTCTCTCAAGAATCTCAATAAAAGATTTATTTAAAAAAAAAAAATACTTCACAGATTTAGAAGTCACATTGGGTTGACTCATTCTAATCTCTTTAAATGTTTCTATGCTTAGAGGCTAAACTTTCCACAATATCAGAAAATTACAGGGTTAAAGAATTACTCTATAGAATAAGTATGATAATGGTGGATAGCCCTAGTGAATGTATACATTTCTATACACTTCTATGTAAAAATGATTAGCATAAATTATTTGTACTGAAAGCTTCTGTCAACCTTGTCAAATTATTTTTGTTGTATCATCTTCTTTTAAAAAAAAAAAATCAATTTATGCATTATACTATGTCCGCTTTATACATTGTAATGATATAGTGATCTTAAATTAAGATTGGAGTAAACTACATTTATATGTTAATTGGCATATAAAAATATTGACCTTACAGCCCTGCATGGAAAATAAGGAAGTTAATACTTATCGCAAATGTTTGGCATTGGAGATGGGTAACTTTTGGCACATTCATTGAAAATAATGAATGTTGCCTTAATTAGTTTGTTGTAAACACATTTCGAATGTCTTCCAAAAAGTGAACATACATTTTTCTGTAGCAAAATTTAAATTTCCATAAAATATGAATTAAATTAAAAAACACACATACAATATGTAAATCAACTTTTGTATGATAATTCTCAGACTAAATGTGACTTTCATTTATATATGATGTTAAAAAAAGTATTAATTGATTTCAGAGTGTATTTTTTAATCTTATGTTACATTTAATATACTGAAATGTAACTTTCTTTTAAAAATAATTTCTTCATTCTATCTTAACCAAGGAATCATGAAATGTATCTCAAAATAAATATTCATATCAAATTAAAATGTCACACAATTTAATTTAGAGAAAAAATGACAATTTCAAGTTCCTTTTTTTAGATAGTATCATAAACAAGCCAGAGATCAATATTTCAATGATATTACTAGAAAATTATTATATGATTAGAATAACATGATTTTTTTTGCAATTAAAATGCTAACTATATTCTCTAAGTGTAAATGTTTCCATAAACAGCTGTGTCCAGGCATAGTGACCAAAATAACATAATGAGCCTGTAACTGCAAGTTAGTAGTGTTTAAATTGTTGCTTTTAGGGTGATTGACAAGCTAGTGGTTCTCAAGCAACCAATTACACAAGAGCAGGGGGCAGGAATTCACTAGTGATTGGTTGTCCTACTACGGATGTTGCATCCCTTGCCCTAAAAGGTGGCTGACAGGTTTTTCACACTGGGAACTTTGTCTGCCCACAATATGATAAATAGATAATTTCAATTTAAAGAGTTATCTGATAGAAGAAACAGTACCCTGCAAACTTACCTAAATCTGGCCATTTTTCAGACATTAATTTATTTGTATGTTTAAAGTTTCTAAAAATGCTGATCTATGTCCCTAATGTGTTTGGAAGTTATCAACACATGTAAAAAATGGGTTGTGGCAGTGTAGGAGTTAATAGTGTAGAAGGTATTTTGCAGTGTGGGGGAGTGGCGGTTTAGGGGTTAATAGTGTAGCTGGCACATAGTGATGTGGGTGTGTGGGGGTTTAGGTGTTAAAAGTGTAGGGTGGTAGGTTGCGTTGTGCGGGTGTTATGGTTTAGTGGTTTAATAGAGTTTTTTAGTGCAACTTTTTCCTCTGGCCAAACTCTTTACACAAAACTTTCAGGTCATGTAAAAAGTGGTGAGCGTTAAAAGTGATTACGTTTGAGTGATAGCGTTTACTTTCAACTTGTAATATGGAGCGTAATTTACAGTGAGTTTGTGTAAACAAATTATAGTCAATTAAAACAGCTCGCCATTTGTAATATGTTTTTTAGCATAAAAACACCAAAATCTTGTGAATGCATTTACGCTCCTTGTGCTAACAATAGTGCTTTACTTGTAATCAGGCCCTAAATAAGCAGGATCTAAAATGTTTATTTTATTTATTTAGCTTGAAAAAAAATGTGATGTTAACTTTAAATTGAAACTAATACAGCTCAGTTGTATACTTGCCCACGCAATACTTGCCCATGTAATAATTGGCTGATATGCACATTCAACTAATAAATATTTACTGATAACTACATCTTACTTATATTCATTGGCTAATAATTGATATCTGGTAATGTTTATTGATTGATAAATACTTTTTTAAATGTTCTTGCACATTCGAAGAGAGTAGTATAAATAACTGGGCATTAGTAGGAAGTGCACAAATTTATTTAAAGAGATTTTACTTTATATTTTTCAAAACAATAACATTTTTTGAGTATAATGTGTTTCATGAGGTACCAGAAGAACACGGAATGACATAAAGATCTCAAATTAATGGCAAAATGAATTGATAAAAACACTTTCATTTAAAAAAAATAGATCTATTTTAATGTGGGAAAAATGTTTTAATGAGGATCCTGCGGCAATCTTTAAAAAATGCACCCCATTGTGTGATGACACTCATTTGGTTGCCCCTCCCTCCACTATACCTTACTGCATAAATCCCCCCTAGAACATCTAACAACACCCTCTAGGAGAGCCAACTCTATCCACAGCACCCTCTAGCTTCACCCATGTATAGCCATGAGTCCAACCAGAGGACATGGTAGACCTAGTCCAGTGGCCTCCCAAAATTTTATTCCTAGAAAAATGCTAGTGGTGAACCTTTGGCTTTTGCATCTGCATGTGGCGTGCAAGAACAATGGCTTAACAACATTGCTGAAAATGTATTTATAGGGCAAGTACACATACTGACACCAGTGACATGTTTTGTTTTCTTTGTACTAAAAAATGTATAAAGCATCTTATCAACTCTTATAGTTCTTGTGCACAACTTGAATAGGGTAACTACTATACCCCATATGACCTAAAGTCCAAAAAGATCCCACAGCACCAAGAGGTATAACAACATTCTTTATTGGAACATCATGATCCACAAGACAGACAATGTTTCAGTTTTATTCACCCTTAATAATGCCAACATGATTAAGCATGATTAAGGTGAATAAACCCGAAATATCACCTGTCTTGTGGATCCTGATGTTCCAATAAAGAATTTTGTGTTTTTTTTTTTTTGCCCTACTAGGTAACGCTAAAAATAAAGGCCGATGTGGTACAGAAGGTGTAGATATTTGTGGTTGTACATATAAAAAATATTTAAAATGATTAATTAATGCTTTTTCATATACAGACACTAAAAATATAATGGGCTAAATTACAAGTGGAGCACTTAATATCGCTTATGTTCAAGTGATATTTAGCCCACCATTTTGTAATACCAATGCACGATAATGTGCACTGGTATTACAAGCATTGCACTCAAAAGAGCATGCTTCCATAGGTTCCTACGGGAGCCTCATTCTGATGCCGTCAGAGACGGCATCAGAACCTCGTACAGCGAAGGGGGTAAGTAGCGCAGTTATAAGCATATTTTTAAATATATATTTATATGACTATATACATATATATTTATGTGTTAATGTGTGTATTTACACATATAAACACATAAATATATATGTAAATAAACGTATAAAGTGGGTATTGAAAATAATCACCCCCCTTGAAAATAATCAAATTGTTTTGCTTTTCAGCCTGAAATAAATACAGACACAGTTTTGTTTATCCAGTTGTAATTACTCAGTGCAACTTATAACATCCAAGTGAAAGATATAACACCAACATGTCAGGAAAAAATAAAGACAATTCAAAACAGAATCACTGAGTTCAAAAAAGGATCACCAACTCCTAAAATTACTTGTAAACTCAATCAGGTGTAGCTAATCACCTTCTTAATGGCAAGCACAAAGCCATTTGACCTTCAACCTATGATCAGCTGTGGGCATATTAATTAGCTCAGCATCAAAAGAGCTTTCCTGGAGCATCTCAGTCCCTGGTAGTGCAACTGAAGCAAACAATCAACTATGGGTGGCAAAGCACTGTCAAAAGATCTCTGGGATAATGTTGTAGACAGGCACAAGTCAGGAGATGGATACAAGAAAATATCAAAGGCTTTATCAATGCCTAGAAGCACAGTGAAGTCTATTATTAAGAAGGGGAAGGTATTTGGTACAAACACAGATCCTTTCTGGATCAGGATGTCTCTCCAAACTGTATGAAAGTGCCAGGAGGAAACTGACAAAGAGTGGCCATTGTGTGCATGTGACAACAATATCACAAATTCTCCACAAATGTGGCTTGTATGGGAGGGGCTGCAAGAAAAAAGACACTCCTCAAGAAAGGCCACATGCATTCATGACTGTACTTTGCCATAACACACCTAGGAGATTCGGAGGCCACATGGAAAAAGGTGCTATGGTTAGATGAGACTAAAATTTAATTTTTTGACCTTAACACCAAACAATATGGGGGATATTTATCAAAGGTCTGGCGGACCTGATCCGACAGTGCAGATCAGGTCCGCCAGACCTCGCTGAATGCGGAGAGCAATACGCTCTCTGTATTCAGCATTGCACCAGCAGATCTTGTGAGCTGCTGGTGCAACACTGCCCCATGCAGATTCGCTGTCAATCGGCCGCCAGCAGGGGGGGATGTCAATCAACCCGATCGTACTCGATTGGGTTGAATTGCAGCGATGTCTGTTCGCCTCCTCAGAGCTGGCGGACAGGTTATGGAGCAGCGGTCTTTAGACCGATGCCTCATAACTGCTGTTTCTGGCGAGCCTGCAGGCTCCCCAGACACACGGGCCCCTCAAGCTCCAACTGGAGCTTGATAAATGGGCCCCTATGTCTGGAGGAAATCCAATACAGCTCACCATCCAAATAACACCATGCAAACAGTAAAGCATGGAGGTGGTAATATCCTGTTATGGGGGGGGGGGGGTTCTCTTGCAGCAGGAACTGGAGCACTTGTCAGGATAGAATGAATAATGGATGGGGCAAAATACCGTCAAATTCTTGAGGAAAATCTGCTGCCCTCTGCCAGGAAGTTGTCAATAGGAAGAAGGTTTACCTTCCAACATGACAATAACCAAAGCACACAGCAAAAATGACCACACAGTGGTTGAAGGATAAAAAGGTGAATGTTATTGCATGGCCTAGTAAGAGCCCAGACCTAAACCCCATTGAATATCTGTGACATGACTTGAAGACTGCAGTCCACAAATGGTCACCATTAAATGTAACAGAACTGGAGCCGTTCTGCAAAGAAGAGTGGCAAATATTGCACAGTCTAGATGTGCAAGGTTAGTATAGACATATCCCAACAAATCAAAGGTTGTAATTAAAGAAAAAGGTGGTTCAACAAAATACTGGTACAAGGGGGTGATCCTTTTTCCAACTCAGTGATTCTATTTTTGAAGTGTCTTTATTTTTGCCTGACATGTTGGTGTTATATCTTTTACTTGGATGTTATAAGTTGCACTGAGTAATTACAACTGGATAAACAAAAAATTTGTCTGTCTTTATTTCAGGCTGCAAAGCAACAAAATGTGATTATTTTCAATGGGGGTGATTCTTCTCAATACCCACTGTGTGTATAAATATATATACTGTATATATAAATATATGGTAGTAAAGAATTGGGATGCACTTTAGCAGGATTTTCAAAGTCACTATTAAAGGTAACTTTGGAAATCCTGGCGAGTGCATCCCCATTCTTTACTACTATCAATACTATGGAAGCCACCCTGGGTGGATGAAATGTTAACCGTGAGTGCTGGCCTGCCTGCTGTCTATATATATATATATATATATATATATATATATATATATATATATATATATATATATACAGAGAGAGAGAGAGAGAGAGAGAGAGGGAGAGAGAGAGAGAGAGAGTAAATTTATAAGAAAATATGATTTTACTATCACTATCAAGTTTAAAACAGGCACATGAGAATTTTTGATTTTTTTTGGAGATTAGCATCAAATTCACCAGTCTTAGGGGCCTATTTAACATTATTGTGGGCAGACAAGGTTCCCAGTGAGGAAGCCTGTGAGTCCCCCCGTACAACATACACTGTGGGAATTAAAAATTGCACAACCAATCACCAGTGAATTTCTGCCTACTTCTCTTGCACAAATGGTTGTTTTAGAAACGGGGGCCTGTCATTCATCCTGGTTGACTGAGTCTCAGGTGTTTTAAGCCTGTCATCACTGAGAGGTTTGGAAGTAGCAAATTAAACACTGCTTCCTCTTAACTTGTGGTCACAGGTTCATAGAATTTTTTGGACACTATGGGGCCAATTTATTAAGTGCCCGGCATCGCTAAATGCTGACAGCATACGCTGTTGGCATTTAACATTGCACAAGCATTTCTGGTGAAATTCTTGCGCAATGCCGCCCCCTGCACATTCGAGGCCAATTGGCCACTAGCAGGGGGTGTCAATCATCTCGATCACATCGGGATGATTGCATTCTGCCACCTAAAAGGTGGCGGACAAGTTAAGGAGCTGCAGTTTTACGACCTCTGCATCTTAACTTAAGTTTCCGGCAAGCCCAAAACTATGAGGGTAGATTGCAGCTTCTGATGCTTGGTAAATATACCCCTATGTCTAGACACAGCTATGTAGGTAGTATAGTTATCATTTTAATAGCAAAATCACAAAAAAAATGTTAAACTTTAATTTATCTTTGTAATTTTTAACAATTTATTTCAACAGGGCAAAAAATAATTCAGTTATTGTTGTCACAGTAACAATATAAGCCAAAATCACCACTACTAATAATAATAATAATTATGTTTTGCTATATGTTTCCCTTTTGAAATATTGCTTTATACCCCTGACTTGTTTGTGATACAATCTCAAAAATGGAACTTAAATATATATATACTAGTACTAAAGCCCGTGTACACGGGCCATTTTTTCAGAACAGCGGTCCCACCCCTTGCTCTCTCCCCCCTTTCTTTTGCTCTCTCTTCCCCCCTCTCTTTTGCTTTCTTTCCCCCCTCTCTTTTGCTTTCTCTCCCCCCTCTCCTTTGTTCTCTCTCTACCCTCTTTGGCTCTCTCTCCCCCCTCTTTGGCTCTCTCTCCCCTCTTTGGCTCTCTCCATCCTTTCTTTTGCTCTCTCTCCCCCCTCTTTGGCTCCCCCCCCCCCTTTGGCTCCCCCCCCCCTCTTTGCCCCCCCCCCTCTTTGGCTCCCCCCCCCCCTCTTTGGCTCTCTCCCCTCTTTTGCTCTCTTCCCCCCTTCTCTTTGGCTCTCTCTCTCCCCTCTTTGGCTCCCCCACCTTTGGCTCTCTCTCCCCCCCCCTTTGGCTCTCTCTTCCCCCTCTTTGGCTCTCTCTCCCCCCTCTTTGGCTCTCTCTCCCCCCTCTTTGGCTCTCTCTCCTCTTTGGCTCTCTCTCTCCCCCCTCTTTGGCTCTCCCCCTCCCCTTTGGCTCCCCCCTCCCCTTTGGCTCCCCCCCCTCTTTGGCTCTCCCCCCCCTCTTTTGCTCTCCCCTCCCCTCTTTGGCTCTCTCCCCCCTCTTTTGTTCTCTCCCCCCCTCTTTGGCGCTCTCCCCCCCTCTTTGGCTCTCTCCCCCCCCTCTTTGGCTCTCCCCCCCCCCTCTTTTGGCTCCCCCCCCCCTCTTTGGCTCTCCCCCCCCCTCTGTGGCTCTCTCTCCCCCCTCTTTGTCTCTCTCCCCTCTTTGCTCTCCTCTTTGGCTCTCTTTCCTCTTTGGCTCTCTCTCTCCCCCCTCTTTGGCTCTCCCCCCCTTTCGCTCTCTCCCCCCCCTTTGGCTCTCTCCCCCCCCCCCTCTTTGGCTCTCTATCCCCCCTCTTTGGCTCTCTCTCCCCCCTCTTTGGCTCTCTCTCCTTTTTGGCTCTTTTTCCTCTTTGGCTCTCTCTCTCCCCCCTCTTTGGCTCTCCCCCCCCTTCTCTTTGGCTCTCTTCCCCCCCCTTCTCTTGGCTCTCTCGTCCCCCCCTTCTCTTTGGCTCTCTCCCTCCCCCCTTCTCTTTGGCTCCTCTGCCCCCCCCTTCTCTTTGGCTCTCTGCCCCCCCCTTCTCTTTGGCTCTCTGCCCCCCCCTTCTCTTTGGCTCTCTGCCCCCGCCTTCTCTTTGGCTCTCTGCCCCCCCTTTTCTTTGCTCTCTGCCCCCTTCTCTTTTTTTTGGCCTTCTGCCCCCCTTCTCTTTGGCTCTCTGCCCCCCCCCTTTCTCTTTGGCTCTCTGCCCCCCCCTTCTCTTTGGCTCTCTGCCCCCCCCTTCTCTTTGGCTCTCTGCCCCCCCTTCTCTTGGCCTCTCTGCCCCCCCTTCTCTTGGCTCTCTGCCCCCCCTTCTCTTTGGCTTTCTGCCCCCCCCCCCCTTCTCTTTGGCTCTCTGCCCCCCCCCTTTCTCTTTGGCTCTCTGCCCCCCCGCCCTTCTCTTTGGCTCTCTGCCCCCACCCTTCTCTTTGGCTCTCTGCCCCCCCCCCCTTCTCTTTGGCTCTCTGCCCCCCCCCTTCTCTTTGGCTCTCTGCCCCCCACCCTTCTCTTTGGCTCTCTGCCCCCCCTTCTCTTTGGCTCTCTGCCCCCCCCTTCTCTTGGCTCTCTGCCCCCCCCTTCTCTTTGGCTCTCTGCCCCCCCCTTCTCTTTGGCTCTCTGCCCCCCCCCCTTCTCTTTGGCTCTCTGCCCCCCCTTCTCTTTGGCTACTCTGCCCCCCCCCCTTCTCTTTGGCTCATCTTGGCCTCCCCACTTCTCTCTCTGGCCCCCCCCCTTCTCTTTGGCTCTTCTGCCCCCCCTTCTCTTGGCTCTCTGCCCCCCCTTCTCTTTGACACTCTGCCCCCCCCTTCTTTTTGGCTCTCTGCCCCCCCCCCTTCTTCTTTGGCTCTCTGCCCCCCCCTTCTATTTGGCTCTCTGCCCCCCCTTCTCTTTGGCTCTCTGCCCCCCCTTCTCTTTGGCTCTCTGCCCCCCCTTCTCTTTGGCTCTCTGCCCCCCTCCCTTCTCTTTGGCTCTCTGCCCCCCCCTTCTCTTTGGCTCTCTGCCCCCCCCCTTCTCTTTTGGCTCTCTGCCCCCCCTTCTCTTTGGCTCTCTCTGCCCCCCCCTTCTCTTTGGCTCTCTGCCCCCCTTCTCTTTGGCTCTCTGCCCCCCCCTTCTCTTTGGCTCTCTGCCCCCCCCTTCTCTTTGGCTCTCTGCCCCCCCCTTCTCTTTGGCTCTCTGCCCCCCCCCTTTCTCTTTGGCTCTCTGCCCCCCCCCTTCTCTTTGGCTCTCTGCCCCCCCCCCCCTCCTGCTCCCTCTCTGGCTCTGTCTTCGCGGGACCCCGCCCGGCCACGCCCCATCGTGGCAACACCCCCCGGCCACGCCCCTCGCGACGCTCCCGTCGGCCACAAACAGCTGTGAGGTCTGGGGACCGCGTTGCCGCTTCTCACGCAGCAGACCTCACATCTGTTGAGTAGCTCGCACTCCCTATCTCACAGCTGCTTGTATGCTGTGTACCTCGCGCTCCCAATCTGTCAGCTGTCAGCTATGCCGAGGTGCGCAAGAATAGAATCTAAGGCCAAGTGTTTGTCTGTACTGCGCATGACGGCTTCAGACAAACACTTGTCTTTTATAATATAGGATAAAAAAGTGCTGTCCCTTGTTCTCTAAATTAAATGGTGTCACATTTTAATTTCATATGAATATTTATTTTTGAGATACATTTTATGACCCCTTTGTTAAGATTGAATGAAGAATGTATATATGTATTTTTCTAGAATATATCTAGAATTAATCTAGTATGTTTAATGTAAAATCAGATTAATAAAAATACACAATTGAAATCAATTTAAATTTTTTAAAATATTTTTTAACATTATAAATAAATCAAATTTGATTTGAGAATAAACCATTCAAAAGCTGATTTACAATTTAGGGCTACATTACAGTAAAGCGCTATTATTTGTGCACAAGCGATATCAGTTTTTATTGCCGTTTACACGAACGTTAAATACCGCTCATATAAGTTGGAAAGTAAATGCAATACTCGTGAATTCAATCGCGATTTATGCTAGAATCATTACCATGACGTCAAAGCTCTGGTTAAAGGGACACTGAACCCAATTTTTTTATTTCATGATTCAGATAGAGCATGCACTTTTAAGCAACTTTCTAATTTATTCCTATTATCAGTTTTTCTTTGTTCTCTTGCTATCTTTATTTGGAAAATCATGAATGTAAATCTTAGAAGCCAGACCATTTAGGTTCAGCACCATGAATAGCGCTTGCTTGTTGGAGGGCTGACATTTACCCACCAATAAGCAAGCATAACCCAGGTACTCACGCAAAATTAGCTGGATCCTATGCATCACATTCCTGTTTTTTTTAAATAAAGATAGCAAGAGAACAAAGAAAAATTAATAGTAGGAGTAAATTAGAAAGTTGCTTAATTTGCATGCTCTATCTGAATCATTAAAAGAAAAAAATTGCGTTTAGTGTCCCTTTAAACGTTACGTTAAAATAAAAAGGGTCACAAACACATCAAAAATACATTTAAAAGTATATTTACGCTCAAAAAATCAGTCAGATTATATATTTACATATCACTTTAAGAATAAATAGAACATATTATGCTATGTACATAAAATATGGATTATGAAATATGCAATATTATCTTCTTATGTTGTCTTTTAAACACCCATGATTGCAATTCAACTTGTAGGCTCCATTGAAGCCTGTGGAGGAATGGGATTTTGCGAACACGAGAGCGCAAACTTTATACTTTCAACTCGTAATATGAGCGCAAATCTGTGAGCACAAAAAATTATAATTTTAGCAGTTTTTAACACTCTATTCATAGGGGCCTATTTATACAAAGGTCTGTCGGACCTGATCTGACAGTGCGGATCAGGTCCGACAGACCTCGCTGAATGCAGAGAGCAATACGCTCTCCGTATTCAGCATTGCACCAGCAGCTCTTGTGAGCTGCTGGTGCAACGCCGCCCCCTGCAGATTTGTGACCAATCGGCCACCAGCAGGGGGGTGTCAATCAACCTGATCGTACTCGATCGGGTTGAATTGCGGTGATGTCTGTCCGCCATTCTCAGAGCAGGCGGACAGGTTATGGAACAACGTTCTTAAGAAACACGGGGCTTCATAGGCTGGCCCTTAATGTGTTAGTTTTGTTTTTATATCAAAATTTTTGCAGAAGATTTTATTTTTACTAATGAAAATATGATGGTTGAACAATAGAAAGACATTTAAAATGTGTTTACAGCAAATTAATAATGCAACATTTATTATTTTCAATGAATGTTCCAAAAGAGTTACCCATCTCCAGTGCAAACATTTGCAATGCAAAGATTAGATTCCTTCAATATTTTTCTCTGCCAATTAACATATAAATATAGTCCTGCTGTAATCTGCTATATCAAGTATAATGTGGACATATTATAATGCATACATAGATTATATTTTGTTTTCAAATTAATTTATTTGAGTTTAATATATATATTATATATATATATATTATATATATATATATATATATAGATATATATATATACAAAACACGGAAGGGAACGCACTCTCATTACCGACCGGCTACAAATGACCCTGCAACATGCTCAGCCCTGGGTGCCACTGGGCACTCACAGGAAGCTGTGCTGTCCCCAGAGCCACAAGCAGTTAACCCCCAGACAGGTCTGGGTGCAAGAACCATAGGGAAAATTACAAAACAAATTAATACAACACACAGAGAAAACCCAGCACTCACTTACAAGCTCTCAGCTAAGATTTAAAAGCATAATGGAAATGGTTAGTCACCGCATCTGGCCAAATGGGACAAGCTCAGGTACCACGTCAGGTCCTTTCCAATACCTGAGACCCTAAAACAGCCACACAATGCAAGCTTTCAAATCCAAACAAACTGAAAACAAGGGAAGGTGCACAGGAATATGTAATCACCCTAGACATATACAAAACATCGGAAGGGAACTGCACTCTCATACCAGACCGGGTACACATCCATGACCCTGCAACAGCTCAGCCCTGGGTGCCACTGGCACTCACAGGAAGCTGTGCTGTCCTCAGAGCCACAAGCAGTTAACCCAGACAAGTCTGGGTGGCAAGAACCAAAGGGAAAATTACAAAACAATTTAATACAACACCACAGAGAAAACCCCAGCACTCACTTACAAGCTCTCAGCTAAGATTTAAAAGCAAAAAATGGAAAGGTTAGTCACCGCATCTAGGCAAATGGGACAAGCTCAGGTACCACGTAATTTAGATTAATATAAAAAACACATCATAATTTAATTTTGCCAATATTGACAGGGCAGTACAAGAAGTTATGATATTCTATTTTACATGCAAGTGTATATAAAATGTACAGGGAAGGTATATACCTATACTGTATATACATGCATATATTCAATATCAAGTAAATAGTATGACCATTGTGGGGAGATTTAGTCTGTAAGAATAGGAAAGGTTTAAGAGATTAAAATGAGTCAATGTAGCACAATTCCTAATCTGTCAAGAGCAGTGTTTAGTGAAGGTATCCTTTACTATTTTGGTATATTGTTTAATTTCTTTAACATCAGCAAAACTAATCTGAGCCATTTGCTGACCAGCAAGTGTGATATTTCCGCTCCACTTGTTATACCAGCACACGCAATTGTGGGCTGTATTTTAAATCTAGTGCAATGCGAACGCAAGATCACATTTGTATTGCATGGAAGGCTTTGCGCTCAATAGAGTGCACTTCAATAGGCTCCAAATGGAGCCTCGTTCTCATGCCGTGAGACACGGCATGAGAATCTAGCACAGAGAAGGGGCAAGGTCGTGCATTGATGGCAAGCAAATTTAAATATACATGTACATGAATATATGCTTATATATATATTTTTGTGCTAATATGTGTATATATACATATTATCACATAAAGTATATATGTAAATAAGCATTTACATATAATTTACAGGGAACACACAGTCCCCATAGACGGCTATGTAAAGGCACTTTTCATTGTCATTATTTTTTCTAACACACCACACCTACCAACTTTAAAGGGACACTGAACCCAAAATTTTTTCTTCTGTGATTCAGATAGAGCATGACATTTTAAGCAACTTTCTAAGTTACCTCGTATTATCAAATTTTCTTTATTCTCTTGGTATCTTTATTTTGAAATGAAAAAATTTAAGTTTAGATGCCGGCCCATTATTGGTGAACAACCTGGGTTGTCCTTGCTGATTGGTGGATAAAGTCATCTACCAATAAAAAGTGCTATCCAGAAGTACTGAACCAAAAACAGCTTAGATGCCTTCTATTTTAAATAAAGATAGCAAAAGAATGAAGAAAATTAGAAAGTTGCTTAAAATGTCATGCTCTATCTGAATCATGAAAGAAAAAATTGGGTTCAGTGTCCCTTTAAGCCCTAAAAAATGCTTTGCAGTTTTTTTTTTTTTTTTAAAAATATGATAATATTTTTAACTTTATTAAATACACTACACACTTTATTTGGGGGGCAATTGGGGACATTTTCAAAATGAACCAGAGGTCTGACTGTTGGTTAATTTTTGGAGCGCTAATTGCTACCACGAGCTTGCGGTAGCAATAACCAGCCCCTTATTAATGGCTGATTGTTATTGTGCGCCCTTAAATGGGCACAAGATAAATTAGTGATCCAACTTGGAAATATAGCCTTAATCGGAAATAAATCATTGAATGAAATAAAACTCTCAAAACGTTAACTAGGGAAAAACACATACTGGGCACTGATTATTATTATTAAACATTAACTTGTGTTTAACTTTACTATTTTACTCTTCCCCGCATTAAAATGCATTGTAAGTAGAAAAATATACAGAGAACTATAGAAAGTTTAGTAGATTTATAAAACATACAGGGAGTGCAGATTATTAGGCAAGTTGTATTTTTGAGGATTAATTTTATTATTGAACAACAACCATGTTCTCAATGAACCCAAAAAACTCATTAATATCAAAGCTGAATAGTTTGGAAGTAGTTTTTAGTTTGTTTTAGTTATAGCTATTTTAGGGGGTTATCTGTGTGTGCAGGTGACTATTACTGTGCATAATTATTAGGCAACTTAACAAAAAAACAAATATATACCCATTTCAAGTATTTATTTTTACCAGTGAAACCAATATAACATCTCAACATTCACAAATATACATTTCTGACATTCAAAAACAAAACAAAAAACAAATCAGTGACCAATATAGCCACCTTTCTTTGCAAGGACACTCAAAAGCTTGCCATCCATGGATTCTGTTAGTGTTTTGATCTGTTCACCATCAACATTGCGTGCAGCAGCAACCACAGCCTCCCAGACACTGTTCAGAGAGGTGTACTGTGTTCCCCTCCTTGTAAATCTCACATTTGATGATGGACCACAGGTTCTCAATGGGGTTCAGATCAGGTGAACAAGGAGGCCATGTCATTAGATTTTCTTCTTTTATACCCTTTCTTGCCAGCCACGCTGTGGGAGTACTTGGACGCGTGTGATGGAGCATTGTCCTGCATGAAAATCATGTTTTTCTTGAAGGATGCAGACTTCTTCCTGTACCACTGCTTGAAGAAGGTG
Source organism: Bombina bombina (assembly GCF_027579735.1). Lineage (NCBI taxonomy): Eukaryota > Metazoa > Chordata > Amphibia > Anura > Bombinatoridae > Bombina > Bombina bombina. The sequence continues at coordinate 65,890,468 of NC_069504.1, read as the reverse complement.
TCTTCCAGAAACTGGCAGTAGGATTGGGAGTTGAGCTTGACTCCATCCTCAACCCGAAATAGGCCCCACAAGCTCATCTTTGATGATACCAGCCCAAACCTGTACACCACCTCCACACCTTGCTGGCGTCTGAGTCGGACTGGAGCTCTCTGCCCTTTACCAATCCAGCCACGGGCCCATCCATCTGGCCCATCAAGACTCACTCTCATTTCATCAGTCCATAAAACCTTAGAAAAATCAGTCTTGAGATATTTCTTGGCCCAGGTCTTGACGTTTCAGCTTGTGTGTCTTGTTCAGTGGTGGTCGTCTTTCAGCGCTTTCTTACCTTGGCCAAGTCTCTGAGTATTGCACACAATTGTGCTTTTGGGAACTCCAGTGATGTTGCAGCTCTGAAATATGGCCAAACTGGTGGCAAGTGGCATCTTGGCACTGCACGCCGTGGACTTTTCTCAGTTCATGGGGCAGTTATTTTTGCTTCTTGCGACCCTGTTGACTATTTTGAATGAACGCTTGATTGTTTGATGATCACTGGCTTCAGAAGCTTTGCAATTTTAAGAGTGCTGCATCCCTCTGCAAGATATCTCACTATTTTTTACTTTTCTGAGCCTGTCAAGTCCTTCTTTTGACCCATTTTGCCAAGGAAAGGAAGTTGCCTAATAATTATGCAACACCTGATATAGGGTGTTGATGTCATTAGACCACACCCCTTCTCATTACAGAGATGCACATCACCTAATATGCTTAATTGGTAGTAGGGCGTTTCGAGCCTATACAGCTTGGAGTAAGACAACATGCATAAAGAGGATGATGTGGTCAAAATACTAATTTGCCTAAATAATCTGCATCTCCCTGTATGTATAACATGCATTTTATTCAGAGTAGCACTTTTCACTTTTTATATCTTTAAATTACTTTTTTTTCAAACCAACAGAATGTATCTATTTTAAAACCATTAAAATCCAAACTGTTCCTTTTAATAATACCTATCAAGTGTACGGAAAAAGTTTAGCAACTTGCATGTTGCTTTAACTACTTGTCTGCCATTAAATGCTGCAAACTTTGCATATATTAGTCGATTTATGATTTCTAAATGAGTTAAGTTGCATTAAATACATAACCCTTGCAGATTTAAATGGAATTTAGAATCATATTTAATGTGCTGTAATCTAAAAAGCATTTTGAAGTTTGAATTGCATTTTTCCTAGATTTTATAAAACCATAAGCTATTTACTTCCTAAGAAATGTATATTATTTTTTAAATATTAGTTATGGCTGATGATGACTACTGATTATTAAACTGTTAAATCTTGTGTAACTTGAATCAATCATCAGAAGAACACAGGGAGAACAAACCACTTGACATACCCAGTGTGTTTGGGTATCCAAAAGTAATCTCCATCTAAACTGTGCACAGATTTGGGGGCAGAGGAAATTACTTAATAGCAGAAGCTGACCTTAGATGTGATTGGCTAGTTTCTACTATTGCATGCTGGTAGATGTATTGGTCTCCTTTTTAAATAGCTATGGCTATGGACTACAGCTGTCCATGTCTGTCAGGATTCCATAAGCTACTGTCTGGATCCCAGAAGCTCTCTTCATGCTAAAATACAAACTGCACAGTGGGGATGTCGCTGGTGACTACCTCTCACTGTCCCTACCTGGAATAGAAACAGGACTCCAGGTTCAGAGCCTGGCTTGTTCTGTTTTTGCCCACTAGAGGATGTTTACTTGGCAGGGGTTTTGTGGAAGAATATCATCATCAGCATATGTGTTTCCTAGCTCCACCCCTTCTGGATGCTAACCAATCAGGGAAGACTACATATTCAGCAGCCTATGCATTTACATCTGCTCTGTCATTACAGCCTTTATCCTGTTTCTGGTTTCTGTTTGTTGCTGAATTTCCTGCCTGTGACCTTGCCTAAGGTTTGGATACTTGCAGCCATTCTTTAAATATTGGGACTGTTCTGACCTGGTATCTGTATTTGGCACAATTATTATTTTTGCTTGGGACTTGAATACTGTAGTTATTGTGTTCCCTCTATCTACACTGCCTCTGTTTACACTGCTTGCAGCCTGTTTCCCACTATAATTTTAGAACACTACTTGCTATTTGCCTGTATAAATTGTATCCTAATAAACAGGACTTTGAATAAATATGGGCCCAGTTTCCTACAATATGCCCAGTTTCCTGTTACCAATGCCATTTGGCTCAGTCTAGTTAAGAGGCCTTAACCATGACAATTGGGGCCAATTTATGATGGTGCGAGCGGACAAGATCCAATATAGCGGATCATGTCCGCTGTCACATCAATTAAAATGCCGACAGCATACGCTCTCAGCATTTATCATTGCACCAGCAGTTCTTGTAAAATGCTGTGCAATACCGCCCCCTGCAGATTTGTGGCCAATCAGCGCCCTAGCAGGGGGTGTCAATCAACCCGATAATATTCGATCGGCTTGATTTCTGTCGATTTTCTGTCTGCCGCTTCAGAGCAGGCAAACAGGTTATGGAGCAGTGATCTTTAGACGGCAGCTTCATAACTTCTGTTTCCGGAGAGCCTGAAACACGGGGCATCAAGCTCCATACGGAACTTGATAAATATGCCCCACAATCTTAATGATAAGTTTACATTGAAGAGACAGGAATAGGAGGTCTACAAATAACACTGCAGCATGGGCAGTTTAAAGAACCATTAACTCAGCCCTTCAACAATGTAAAACATGATTGCAGTATACATTCATTATTTGTTTTGCTTCGATTTGCTGTAAAACACATCTGAAAATTGTATTTTGTTCCACTTTCTCATAAGGAGACTTGGGTTAATACTTTTAGCTAATTTATCTATGAGGTTTTTGTTTATAAATATTATTGCAGACCTTGCAGCTTTCAGAGGTTGAAGTTTGCTAAATAGAACATCTTCTATGTAAAGAACATAGAAAGGTGAAATATTTATATTTTCATGTCGGGTTAGCCCACTTGAGAATATGTGATCGGGTTAGCATGCAAGTGGGGGGCTTTTTATAAAAAATGTTTTTTTGAATCATTGACTTCCATGGGGGAATATGTTATCGCACGTGCGATATTCAAAGTTTGCTTTAAGCGAACATCAGGTTAGTGTGAGCGAAAACAGTTTATTTTCAACTGGTAATATGAGCACAACCCGAAACATGAAAAAAATCTTACTTCTAGAGCAGTTAAGGGACACTGAATTCACAAAAAAAGTGCATAGATGAAAAAAACGTATTAAAGCAAACGCCTAGATTTAGAGTTCTGCGTTAGCCGTCAAAACCAGCGTTAGGGTGTCCTAACGCTGGTTTTGACCGACCGCTGGTATTTAGAGTCTTGTAGGTAAGGGTCTAACGCTCAATTTCCAGCCGCGACTTTTCCATACCGCAGATCCCCTTACGTCAATTGCGTATCCTATCTTTTCAATGGGATCTTTCTAACGCCTGTATTTAGAGTCTTGGCTGAAGTGAGCGTTAGAACTCTAACGACAAGACTCCAGCTGCAGAAAAAAGTCAGGAGTTAAGAGCTTTCTGGGCTATCACCGGTTCATAAAGTTCTTAACTACTGTGCTCTAAAGTACACTAACACCCATAAACTACCTATGTACCCCTAAACCGAGGCCCCCCCACATCGCCGCCACTGTATTAAATTTTTTTAACCCCTAATCTGCCGACCGCACACCGCTGCAACCTACATTATCCCTATGTACCCCTAATCTGCTGCCCCTAACATCGCTAACACCTACATAATATTTATTAACCCCTAATCTGCCCCCCCAACGTCGCCGCTACCTTACTTACACTTATTAACCCCTAATCTGCCGACCGGACCTCGCAGCTACTCTAATAAATGTATTAACCCCTAATCCGCCTCACTCCCGACTCAAAAACCCTATAATAAATAGTATTAACCCCTAATCTGCCCTCCCTAACATCGCCGACACCTAACTTCAAGTATTAACCCCTAATCTGCCGACCGACCTCGCCGCTACTATAATAAATGGATTAACCCCTAAAGCTAAGTCTAACCCTAACACTAACACCCCCCTAAATTAAATATATTTTAAATCTAAAGAAATAAAATAAATCTTATTAAATAAATTAATCCTATTTAAAGCTAAATACTTACCTGTAAAATAAACCCTAATATAGGTACAATATAACGAATAATTATATTGTAGCTATTTTAGGATTTATATTTATTTTACAGGGAACTTTGTATTTATTTTAACTAGGTACAATAGCTATTAAATAGTTAATAACTATTTAATAGCTACCTAGTTAAAATAATTACAAAATTACCTGTAAAATAAATCCTAACCTAAGTTACAATTAAACCTAACACTACACTATCAATAAATTAATTAAATAAACTACCTACAATTTTCTACAATTAAATCAACTAATTTAAATTACAAAAAAACCCCACTAAATTACAAAAATAAAAAAAGATTACAAGAATTTTAAACTAATTACACCAACTCTAAGCCCCCTAAAAAAATAACAAAGCCCCCCAAAATAAAAAAATGCCCTACCCTATTCTAAAATAAAAATTTAACAGCTCTTTTACCTTACCAGCCCTTAAAAGGGCCTTTTGCGGGCATGCCCCAAAGAAAACAGCTCTTTTGCATTTAAATAAACATACAATACCCCCCCCCAACAGTACAACCCACCACCCACATACCCCTAATCTAACCCAAACCCCCCTTAAAAAAACCTAACACTAAGCCCCTGAAGATCTTCCTACCTTATCTTCACCACTCCGGGTATCACCGATCCGTCCAGAAGAGGGTCCGAAGTCTTCATCCTATCCGGCAAGAAGAGGTCCAGAAGAGGGTCCGAAGTCTTCATCCTATCCGGCAAGAAGAGGGTGGGAATTAAGGTAGGAAGAATCTGATTGGCTGATTGAATCAGCCAATCAGATTCAAGTTCAATCGGATTGGCTGATCCAATCAGCCAATCAGATTGAGCTCGCATTCTATTGGCTGATCAGAACAGCCATTAGAATGCGAGCTAAATCTGATTGGCTGATTGAATCAGCCAATCCGATTGAACTTGAATCTGATTGGCTGATTCAATCACCCAATCAGATTTTTCCTACCTTAATTCTGATTGGCTGATAGAATCCTATCAGCCAATCGGAATTCGAGGGACGCCATCTTGGATGACATCACTTAAAGGAACCAACATTTGTCGGGAGTCGCCGGAAGAAGAGGATGGATCCGCGTCGGCTGCTTCATGATGGTCCCGCTCCGCACCGGATGGAAGAAGATAGAATACCGTCTGGATGAAGATGTCTACCGGTCCAGATGCCCTCTTCTTGCCGGATAGGATGAAAACTTTGGACCCTCTTCTGGACCTCTTCTTGCCAGATAGGATGAAGACTTTGGACCCTCTTCTGGACAGATCAGTGATACCCGGCGTGGTGAAGATAAGGTAGGAAGATCTACAGGGGCTTAGTGTCAGGTTTTTTAAGGGGGGTTTGGGTTAGATTAGGGGTATGTGGGTGGTGGGTTGTAATGTTGGGGGGGTATTGTATGTTTATTTAAATGCAAAAGAGCTGTTTTCTTTGGGGCATGCCCCGCAAAAGGCTTTTTAAGGGCTGGTAAAGTAAAATATCTGTAAAGTTTTTATTTTAGAATAGGGTAGGGCATTTTTTTATTTTGGGGGGCTTTGTTATTTTTTTAGGGGGCTTAGAGTAGGTGTAATTAGTTTAAAATTCTTGTAATCTTTTTTAATTTTTTGTAATTTAGTTTAGTTGATTTAATTGTAGATAATTGTAGGTAGTTTATTTAATTCATTTATTGATAGTGTAGTGTTAGGTTTAATTGTAACTTAGGTTAGGATTTATTTTCAGGTAATTTTGTAATTATTTAACTAGGTAGCTATTAAATAGTTATTAACTATTTAATAGCTATTGTACCTAGTTAAAATAAATACAAAGTTCCCTGTAAAATAAATATAAATCCTAAAATAGCTACAATATAATTATTCGTATATTGTAGCTATATTAGGGTTTATTTTACAGGTAAGTATTTAGCTTTAAATAGGAATAATTGATTTAATAAGATTTATTTGAAGTTAGGTGTCAAAGATGTTAGGGAGGCAGATTAGGTTAATACTATTTATTATAGGGTTTTGAGTCGGGAGTGCGGATTAGGGTTAATACATTTATTATAGTAGCGTGAGTCCGGTCGGCAGATTAGGGGTTAATAAGTGTAGGTA